>NC_056743.1:728976293-729266293 GCF_019279795.1 Protopterus annectens
CTCACAGTAAGATGCTGTCCTGTTCGATTCTCAGCTAGTGTGTCTTCTGTGTGGAGATGTGCGTGAATGGGCGTACCTTCATTGAAGGTTGTGCGTCAGGGCCGGCAACTCAGCATATAAAAATCTACTGCCAATTATTAGCGGACCGGAGTTCCGCTGTGGCGACCCCTAACCGGGAAAAGCTGAAAGACACAACAACAACATATATGACAGCAAGATATGAATATACATGTATGGATACATATGCAGATATGTCTGTTTATATTAATGTAAATAGATATATATATGTTACAGTAAATATACACATGTATATACCTAGGTTATGTTACAGCAGTTACGGGTAACATGTTTAGACCGGGCATATGTTGGTGGGAGATCCACTCAACAAATGTCTATTTATCACCCCCCCCCCCCCCCAGCTAGGCCGGTGAGACATACAGACATGCAATAAAGGTAAATACAACACTGCTTCCCAGACCACCAGCAGGAAACTACCAGTGGGAGAGATCTACAAGGTCTACACTTTAAACATGGACAGCAACATCCCTTGCGGGACACCAAAAATGTTGGTACCTTCAACCAGTGGGAGAACACCATTACAACCAGGATGTAGCTGTACACGGAACAGTAGGTTGTGTAAGCTTGATAACACATGGGTTGACACAACATACGATATGTGTCCCGACACGGGGAGAGTGGGCAGTGTGTAGGGGTGTGTTCATATCCCACCTGTGCCCACAGTAAGGATGAGTGCTGTAGAGTAGTGGCAGGTGGGGGAACTATAGGTATGCGATTATGGGGCTAGGCGTGCAGGTGTTGGCTGGCAGACATGTATTAGGACCGCCCCATGGGTGTAAGTAATATTCCAATGTGAGAATAGCAGACGTCCATACCTCCCAAACTGTAAGAGCACATCTACTGGACAGTCCATAAACCATTGGGGGAATACATAGGGACCATTTCATTGAACTGTCCCCGATTACCAGGGACGTCCGTGATTACGAATCAGAATTTTAACACAGTCTCAACTAAACCATCCTAGAACTAGTGATATTAGGAGGAAAGGTGGCAGAATACATGTAATGAATAATGACAACATGTAAGAGTCATAAACTGCATGCACCTCAGACAATGTGTATGAATACGGTTTACTATCGAAATTGCGATCGCCCATCATCTAAACCACTAACGCGAACTCCAAACAGCGACTGTTGGGATGTCGAACACCGATATTCTGAAATGCAAAATCTTGCCCCCCGTTGGACCCATGGTAACACTTGTTTTGTGGTGTAGCGGTCGGAAATGTCGACGTTCGGTGTTTTAGTTCGATATCTGAAGGACTCGGCATCACAGCTTTCACATAAAGGAGTCTACAGTGTGTACATTCGAAGATGGGCGATCGCAATTTCAATAGTAAACCTATGAATACATATGTGCTCTGTGTCCGTCAGTGTGTCAGGTTAATAGCACCAACCTTCTAAATGTGTCCCTGAGGTCATTATGCAGTGTCCCTGATTCAGTGTTTATTCTTCCCCATTCATATGAGAGGTCTGATAGTGAGAGAAAGCGCATGATCCACCGATTACCTTAGAAGGTTAATAGAATAATAGGTATGGGGTTACCATCTGTCCACCTTTGTGAAGGACACTCCCCTGTGGGCAGTTGTGTCCTGCATAATAACTGTAATTAAGGCAAATGTCCTGTGATTTAGGGCAAAGACTACCTATATTGTCTGTAGTAGTAGCATAAAACAATTATGCTCCTCTGAAACACCTAAATGTTATAGGTAACAGTATAAGCAACTATAATGCTACAAGAGTAACCTTTTATTTAGGTGAAACAGTGAAGTACACCCCTTTCTATTGGCTGTGGGTGTGTTGCCCTGCAAAGTCTGATGTCTCTACATACAGGTCCTATAGGGTTGCCACCTTTCCAAATGGCCAGAGTGGGACATATTCTGTAAAAATGTCAGACATTCCAGGACTAAACATACCTACAGCCATGCATAGTACAGGATTACACTTATTTGCACAAATAAAAGCTTAATCTAGTTGCATTTGAATTGCTTATGCTACTTCACACCCACTCGATCCCGCACTTGCTAATGCACCGGCATTGGTGCTTGCGTCTGTCACTCACACCCCTGGGTGTGAGCGAAAACCACAATATTACCTTGTGATGCCTATTACATCGTACTACATGACTACAGTTATAAAGTGTCATATGTAAAATAACTGTTGTATGCAATTATTAATGAAACATAGAATATAATAATGTCTTGTAATCTGGACATGTGCTATGTCTTGATTATTTTCACACTGTCCCTCTCAAAGTGGGACAGGTGGGAACCCTAAAGTCCTACCTTCGCCAATTGAGAAGGCGGCAAACCTATAATAGGTATGCGGTAGCATGACCCGTCCGACGGATGTGGCTACCACAACCCAGCTACTCATTTATAATGCAGGGTCTCGGTTCCCATGTATCAGCCAGATGGGAGCAGAGTGTATGCAGAACACACAAATATGATTAATTCACTGGACAGGCCGCTGATTCCATACAGTCAAACGCCATGCCGTCGCCTAATGGGCAGCCATTCCTGATACTGTAGTCATGTAGTCCGATGTGATAAGCATTACAAGGTGGGAGCAGATTGTAAGAGGAACACACAATTATGAATGATTCACCGGACAGGCCACTGATTCCGTACAGTCGAATGCCATGCGGTCACCTAATGGGCAGCCATTCCTGATACTGTAGTCAGGAGTGGCCTAAGGTCAACTGGTGCCCTAGGCAGAGGGCACAATGGCACCCCCCACAACACCACCCAGTGCCCCCATCCTGGTCTACCTACACCAAATAAATACTGGTAAAGAGCACCCACTAAAGTGGTGCCGTAGGCGGGCGCTTAGTTGGCCTATGCCTAAGGCCGGCTATGACTGTAGTCATGTAGTCCGATGTGATGGGCATCACAAGGTATGCCTAAGAGGAACACACGAATATGAATGATTCCCCAGATAGACCACTGATTCCGTACAGTTGAACGCCATGCCGTCGCCTAATAGGCAGCCATTTCCGATACTGTATTCATGTATTCCGATGTAATAGGCATCACAAGGTGGGAGCACATTGTATGAGGTACACACAAATATGATTGTGTCACTGGACAGGCCGCTGATTCCGTACAGTCGAACGCAATGCCATTGCCTAATGGGTGGCCAATCCCAATACTGTAGTCATGTAGTACGATGTAATAGGCATCACAAGGTAATATTGTGGTTTTCGCTCACACCCAGGGGTGTGAGTGACATACGCAAGCACCAATGCTGGTGCATTAGCAAGTGCGGGATCGAGTGGGTGTAAGCGTGTTTAGCTACCAGCATGCGAGTATTGCATTGGTTAAGCAATATAGAGGCTAATCGAGCATAAGAGGCTGTAACCAGAGGATATCATACAGCGCAGTCATTCAACAGTATAGGAATGTATCCCATCATGTAGATGTACATGTGAGTGTTTATGTCCAGAATGTAGGTACATACATATATAGAGATGTATCAGGGGCATGCCATGTGGCAACAAAGCATTACAAACGAATGAAATGGGAAACACCAGTGACACCTGTATTATGTAGTGGTGTTGCTCTATGTGATCACGACTCCCTCAGACAGACAATAGTTGTACATTGGCCGTATACATCACTCTGTGCATGTAATGTACATTAACACAACAGTACCTGTCCAATCATTATGTGTGAACAGTACTCCTGCAATGTGCTGTGTGCAACATCATCATCATGATAAAGGTAAATGGGGTAACCATAGAGGGACCGGTAGTGTTTTGTGTACAATGGGGTCGTCCTCCTCATGTGTATCTGAACCATGTAGGAGTGATGTGCATACTAGGACCGTGCGCCTGAGGGACAGTGGTAAGGATAACAGTAGTATGTTATGATGCATATTACAAGGGTTTCATGTGTTCAGTGGGCACGTGTGTGTAATGGACAGCTATGTATAGGGCAGATGGTGTCCTAGGAGCCAATGGCCTTATGTGTCCGTAGGTGAGGGTCAGATGTTGGGGAAGGAGTGTAGGTATGGCTGTGGAGGATAGGTAGGAGCACAGAAATGACAGCATACAGAGTTGGTATATGACACATGTGGGGGGGGATACACCCTGGCTGGGGATGGGTCTTCAGCATTCAAAAGCCCATATGAACAGTGGGACAGAGGTCTCCAGACATGGGCAACTGCCACAAAAGCTGCAAAGGAAGCAGTGCTGGAGGATGTCCAGGAGGGGCAGCATCACCCTGTAAATGTGACACTACGCCCTTGAACTGGCATATCTGGCTTCGTAACCCCTTAGGGAACCACCTATGCAACATGTCTGGGACCGCACGACAGCAGATATGTACCTGTCTGGTCCAGCACCCAAGGGGGACATGCTCCATCCTCAGTGGTGGTACCACCAGAAGGTGGTGCAGAACCAACACAGGTTGATGTTAATGGCTGGGCCCCATATGTGCTAGTGCCTGGTGCCATGGTCAGCTGAAGTGGGACAGGAGGATCTGCCAGGACCTACCAACCCATTCGGCCTATGGTGTTGCATTTTAAACCCACATATGGCTTAGTGATAGACAACAGCATACAGGATTACCTACGACAGTATGCATAGATATCACCAGCAACTCAACACAACAGATGGTATACATTTGCAGAGGGAGCACAACACATGCATATATACCACATGGCAACTGTACAATGTGTAGTAGATGTGTGACCGCAGCTATGAACAGTTGCCCATCATTGGCTTGTCACTGGGAATCCCACACAGTGACAGTCATACCACTGTCTCATGTGACACATGTCCAGTCAGGGGTGTGATGGCAGTAACACATCCCTATCATCATGTACTGTCTGCAGTCCCCACACTATGCTTCTGCTGTGCACAGAAGTGTCTTCAGTGTGTAACACAGGAAACAAATGGTTGCACACACTGACCTGTTCACAGATGGCCCTACAGATGAGGTTCCCTCATGAACAGAGTACTGTCATGTCTGTATTTTAACATGCAGAATAGCCATTACCACACACATGTTAAACAGGCAGTAGTCTCAATGCAGCATAGCTACACTTACATGCTGTAATTGTGTGGCACATCACCCTCCTGTCAGTAGGCTATTTCCCACTGCTGAAAATGATTGAGGTACATCCAGATATCACTGCGATGCCGTGTCAGAACGCCACATCCAGGTACCACTCACAGCGACTGCCATGGCCAGATAATAACATGTTTCCCTAGATAGTGTACTGTGTTTATCATGCAGATGGCTATGGGAACACCATCACAGCTGCACCACATGCAATCAGCTAGAGGAGGACTGCAATAGGTGCAGAGGCCATCACCTGACCATTTCCATCTGTTACAATACACATGCTGCTGCTGTGCAGGTGTACACCTTCACATCCACCAGAGAGTGTGTGTGCGGGACAGGCAATGTACACCAGGGAAGGGCTTGGAGACTTAACCATAATCTGCATACGCTGAATAGTACAGGGGCAAACCCCTGACTACTCATTACTATTACATGTGCATGACGTTACTACATGTGCCACAGAGGCGGCATGTTGCAGTGCTGTAAGAACATGTGTGTAGGTGAGTGAGTGCCATCTGCAGCAGATATAGTAGACATACATTAGGTGTGGCACACATGTCAGTCCATGTGAACAGATGCCATTGTCACCACAACCACACTCTAATGGACATGCATTGACACCTTTGCCAGGGTGGCAAATACACAATGTAACTACTTAGTTTGCCACATCGCAGTAATGCACAGGACCACATGCACCACAGGAGATATCTGGAGGTTCTATGGGCTAGGCCATGTGAAAGTGCTTGACAACTGTTGGTATGCAGACGAGGTTTATACTGGAATTGACTGTGGTTGGGAGCATCACAACCCACATGCAGACACGGGGTGCCAGTACTGTCATCCAGGTATGCATTGCTCCATGGGTGTGTAGTGTTTGGCTGTGCAAGATGGCTGTACAAGGCTGAGTGAGGCGTAATCCTTGCCATTGATTCACCCGACAATGGTGTACAGTGCAGGAGTGTAGTGTCTGCAATGTCCCACACAGATGGGTACTGCATTATCTGGCCTGATATCCTGGTTACCAATGTGTAGGGCCATAGCTTTGCAATGCATGCCATGTCTGTGTTTGATAGTCTTTCACATGGACATTGCCTGGGATGTGCATGTCCCACAATACTGCACAGTGACATGTACAGGTATACCTGGTTTGGCAGACACATGTAGTGTACACAGCCTGTTATACCCCAATATGCCAATACTGGCCTGGTGTGGTGAAACCTGCTTATAGTGAGCAGGTCAGCCCTGCACCTGCATGGATAGAATGGACAGGTATTTCGTGGTGTCAGTGGCATGGGTCCATACAGGTCACATGTGTACAGCATTGTCTGGCTTTAGTGGATCACATATGATGGCACCACATATGTTGCAGCCATTCAGTGTGGAACATAGTGAAGGCACAATGTCCGCATATATGTGCCTATTGTACCACTGTACAGGGTGCCATTTCCTCTGCAGGCCACTGCAGTCACACCATGCCTACTATCTGTCCTCAATGTGCATGTTACTAGCAACATAGTGGGATATCCTAGGCAAGGTTGTATGTGCATAGCACATGGGTGCGGGACATATACTGGGTACTAGTAGGGCTGCATACTTAGTTCACCAGCCCTTTTGCCAGATGTATGGGTATGGCTTGCCAACACAGTGCCGTGGCTGACTAACAGCTGTACTCCTCGTGAGGTGGCCAATGTGTCATAAGACGGATACTATACAGGAAAACTATAAAACCCACTCCCAAATATGTCCAATGGTAAGACAATCACAGCCACCTTTACACAGGCTCTGACAGACAAACACACACTTGCCATGTCTGTATACAAACCCATACCGTATCACACTGCAGCAACATGCAGGCAGGCAGACAGACACACACACACACACACACACACACACACACACACACACACACACACACACACACACACACACACACACACACACACACTTGGCATGTCTGGGATTAGAACACCGACCTAACTACTTTACTACACTACAGCATTATGCAGTTACAGAACACGCTACCGAGATTACTGGGACACAGCACTCCCAGAGGTGTATTTGTAGATGGGTGACATCATCGGCCTTGATAACGGTGGGTATAAGAAATGTATGGAGTGTGAGCAGTATAAAAGCATTACTCAGTCCTCAGGCAAACGGGGACATACACACACATACGGCAAGTGTGGGACTAGAACACCGACCAAACTACTTTATTACACTACAGCATTACGCAGTTACAGAATGCGCTACCAAGATTACTGGGACACAGCACTCCCAGAGGTGTATTTGTAGATGGGTGACATCATCGGCCTTGATAACGGTGGGTATAAGAAATGTATGGAGTGTGAGCAGTATAAAAGCATTGCTCAGTCCTCAGGCAAATGGACACACACACACACACACACACACACACACACACACACACACACACACACACACACACACACACACACACACACACACACACACACGGCAAGTGTGGGACTAGAACACCTACCAAACTACTTTATTACACTACAGCATTATGCAGTTACAGAATGCGCTACCGAGATTACTGGGACACAGCCCTCCCAGAGGTGTATTTGTAGATGGGTAACATCATCGGCCTTGATAACGGTGGGTATAAGAAATGTATGGAGCGTGAGCAGTATAAAAGCATTACTCAGTCCTCAGGCAAACGGACACACACACACACACACACACACACACACACACACACACACACACACACACACACACACACACACACACACACAAACACACACACACACACAGCAAGTGTGGGACTAGAACACCAACCTGACTACTTTATTACTCTTCAGCATTATGCAATTACAGAACGCGCTACCGAGATTACTGGGACACAGCACTCCCAGAGGTGTATTTGTAGGTGGGTGACATCATCGGCCTTGCTAATGGTGGGTATAAGAAATGTATAGCGTATGAGCAGTATAAAAGCATTACTCAGTCCTCAGGCAAACAGACACACACACACACACACATGGCAAGTGTGGGACTAGAACACCGACCTAACTACTTTATTACACTACAGCATTATGCAGTTACAGAACATGCTACCGAGATTACTGGGACACAGCACTCCCAGAGGTGTATTTGTAGATGGGTGACATCATCGGCCTTGCTAACGGTGGGTATAAGAAATGTATGGAGTGTGAGCAGTATAGAAGCATTACTCAGTCCTCATGCAAATGGGGATGTACACACACACACACACACACACACACACACACACACACACACACACACACACACACACACACACACACACACACACACACGGCAAGTGTGGGACTAGAACACCAACCTAACTACTTTATTACCCTACAGCATTATGCAGGTAGAGAATGCGCTACCAAGATTACTGGGACACAGCCCTCCCAGAGGTGTATTTGTAGATGGGCGACATCATCGGCCTTGCTAATAGTGGATATAAGAAATGTATGGAGTTTGGGCAGTCTAAAAGCAATTTAGAGTCCACCTGCAAACGGGGACAGACACACGCCAGTGTTGGGTACGGAACACCTGCCTATTTACAGATTACTATTACAATACTACATACTTACGAATCGCGCCACACAGACTACACATGTCAAGGCTGTCATTATGATCATCTGGGAATGCGGACATTAACAGGGCTGCTGGCAGTTAAGATGTACATACCTGTGAACCTGTGTGTTTAAAGTAGGAATCCATCCTGACCTGGAGTATGCTCATCTGTGGAATGGTGACTACTACCACTATACAGGGTTACATTGGCCATACCCATACACAGAGGCACATAACTGACACAAGGTGTCACTGGGCATGCTCACACACTTAGTAGCACAGGGCTTTTCGGAATGCACTATGTGTCCATCTACACAAGGATATACTGGGCATGCTCATACACTTAGTAGCACAGGGGGCATGCTCACACACTTAGTAGCACAGGGCTGGTCGGAATGCACTACTATGTGTCCATCTACACAAGGATATACTGGGCATGCTCATACTTCTAGTAGCACAGGGCTGACTGGGATGCACTCTGATGCTAAACACAGACAGCCACAGTGGCCATGCTATTACAGGTAGATGTAAAGAACACATTGTAATGGGCTCTGGTGTTAGTAGTTGTCATTGTTAGCGGGAACGCTGCTCTACATATATTTGACACCGGTCTTTTACACAACATCAGCTGTCATTCTGGGATGACATGGCTGACAGTAGGCAGGCCTTTGTCACATATCACATGCATCCATGATACAAGGGAGTGTGCATATTACCCAAGTCGCATCCACCCACACAGTGCCATTCCAAGGCAAATGTCCTAAACACAGGTTAACTCCCATACACCTACAGGACAACTGCATTGTTTTCTTATGCTAACCAGTGCTAGATGTGTAGCGTCCATATTCACAGCTGGCCACTGTAGATCCAACAATGGGGAGTACTGACATCTGTGCAGTGAGGAACACCTGGCTGATGTCTCTGTAGTGCACAATAGCACTACCACCATATACCTCAGAACCTAGCACTACCACCATATACCTCAGAACCAGACATGTGGGCCATAATACAGGTACAGACTGCACCAGGTGGTGTACCCAAATACATAAAGGCCACTCACATGTACTGACCGGTCCCCCCACAAAAGGCATCACAGATGAGCCATGTGCAGGACACAGTGTCACATGCTGCATTCTAGGATGTAAACTGCAGACACCACCATGCCCTCGGACCACCAACATGCAACCATACATGTATGACAGACGGGTACACTGCCATGTAACCCTTGACCTGTGTATTGTACTAAGCTCTACATCAACTGTAGACAGTACACATGTACTGACACAGTTGCATCATGTGTTATGCAATGCAATGATACCACTGTCTGTGACCAGGTCAGCTGTACACATACCAAGAGCCCTCAGTACTTTCCACCATTAGCAGATGTCTGTTGCTGTACACCAGTACACACCCTCATGTATGGATATGACACACATGTACCTGCCCTGGGTATGTACATGCCACACACACAACATACCTGTAAATGGCATAGCTGTTGTATTCCTTTGTGCATACAGTTGGCTACAGCCATTACACACATGCACATGGAATGTAGGTCCATGGCTGCTGAATGCTAATAGTACATAAGGTGTGATATCAATGTTGACAGAGGTAACATCCCCTCTGTACTGGTCACCCATCATATCATACAACAGTCCATGTGTCATGTATGTCATTACACATATCCACCAATTGCAATGCCTACAAACATGACCAAATGTCAGGATTGTAGGACCTACACACCTGTACACGTAGTGTTGTGCATTCAGATAACATGCATGTGCAGTTGCTGATGTATGCAGGTGGCATGTATCCTAGTACATCATGCAGCTGCAATGCAGCCTCAACATTGCCAACTGTATATGGTGATATGCTGAATGTACAGAAAGATGTACCACAGGTATGGACAGATGTGTTGAAATAACTAAGTGGCGGGGCATCTTTGAAGATGGATGTTTGCTGTGGACAGCTCACAGGTGTGTCACAAGCAGTCCTACAATACCCTGTGTAACCGGTAAGCAATGGTTTCATTAACTGAAGGACATAACACACAACTTAGACAGCAGTCAGGGTGACAGCGAAGGTAAATCACTTGACACCTGTTAATAGATATGACGTCCCTAGTGCATATATCAGCACTGTTGGCACAAGAAGCATCAGTACAGTTTGTAATGCGTGCAATACTGCTGTACACCTGACATACATAACATGAGCTAGGCGGGTCTGAGATTCACAGTACTGGCATGTGTGGTTGCGTGTGTGTCCATATATGTCACATATTGTTAGGAATACATTTCAGTTGCTACTCATGCTCCTGTACACTAGTGTACACATCTGTACAGACTGCAAAGTAGAAAGCAGGACATAGGCAGGGGTGTGTATCTCACACATGTGAGGTATCTGTATGTGCATGACATAGGTGTACTAATTACTGAATGCCAAAGTGTGTGTATGTAGTGCTGACTGGTCCCTGGGGTGAGGATGTATGTTACCATACTGAACTGATAAGACACCTCCCACCATCCAGGCGATGCATTCAACTATCCATGTTGATGTCCCCAATCTTAGGCCGTACTGACTACCTGTACATGTGTATTCTCTGTGGTGCATCATGTAGGTGCACAGTACTGTAATGATGATTTTCACATAGGCAGGGGTCCTCATCCTACCAGTAGCAACTGTGTGCGAGTGTGTGTTACTGTGTCGGTGAAGCCTTGAGTGTGTGTGTGTGTGTGTGTGTGTGTGTGTGTGTGTGTGTGTGTGTGTGTGTGTGTGTGTGTGTGTGTTACAGTGTCACTGAATACATGTGTGTCAATACCTGAGTGTGTGGGTGCAGTTGTGTGTTGGCATCCTGTCATGGGAATGTGTATTACTGATTCCCATTGAGGCATCACACTTCCCACTGGCCTCTGCCCTTGTAATCAGCTAGACCACTCTCTTACCTCACCACTCCATATAACTGTACCTGTGATGTCACCCTTTATGGATGTCATGCCTGTGGCCACAGTAGCTTAATACACAGCTATCATGCTCTTGGAACGGTAGACGTGTTTGTAACATGGGACATTCTCACTGGTATGTGGCAGCTACATGGTGCATGCTGGTATATTCATACATACCTGTGAGTAGTCCACATTGACATATGGGACACTTAACTGCAAACACTGACATCCACCGGCACGTACAATTAGACCTGAAGAAGGACAGCAGAACATCATGACAAACATGCATTTACTGTTGTTACACAAGACACATACTGTTAACAGTATTGTACACCTGTACTACATGGTATATCTGCTGCCTGTCAACAGTCCTCAACATTTGTAAACTACACATATCATCCTAGTCTGTTCACCCTGTGCATCAGACCATATGAGCATGTCCCTGCACTGATGGTGTGGATGTCAGGGATGTGGCACAGGCATCATCATATGCACAGGGTGTTACTGTTTGCCAGAGGCCTAGGCTGCACCACTGGATGACATCATGTGTGTGGGTTTGGGCCTTTGATCTAATTGGGCGTGTGTGGATGTTATGCATGTGTGTGTTGCGGTGCCCTACATATGTGTCCAGTGTGTGCGTGTATGTCTGCACACAGTTCTCCCATGTGTCTGGCCTACACAGAGGTATTATTGACAGATTCAGACTGTACAGGTGAGGTTTTACAGTTCACGGTGTCCGGCCATGGACATGTGACCTGTGCCTGCCAGAGGTGGCATGGGCATTACCAGACAGAGGTGCAGATGGGGTACTGTCTGATATCACTAGTCCACTGGAACCATGTCCCTGTTGGGGCCGTCCCGGGCCATGTGCACATGACCTGCTGTGTCGTGGTGTGGACAGCACAGCACCAGATGCACTGCTGCTGCTACCGCCACTATGGGAGCAGGCATGTGAGGTAGCTCGTACACGTAGACCTGACACAGGTGATGTAGCAGGCCTACGTCCACGTGCCCAACACCTCACTCCTACCAGATGTTCCAACACAGACAGCTCACGCTCACAGATTGTCATGCCATGGTCAAGGATTCCAACCATGTCACCCAACCGTCTATCCAAAGCATCAGCAATCTGCTGTTGAGCATTTACCATTGCCTGGATGCTGTTGTTTAAAGAATGGACAGCAGCCCTCTGTAGCCTCTGATCTTCTCTGTTGTGCTGTTCAGCACATGTCTGTGCCTCCATTACAGCCTGAAACATGCATCTGGTGACACCAGCTGATGTGCTCTGTCGTGCAGGAGCATGTTGGCCAGAGGTCCTCCTATGAGCAGCACTGGCCACGTGCCTGTGTGGGGCACCACCAGTAGTTTGGCTGACACCATGGTGTGCAGGCACACCTTTCGTAGCCCCCACACCTTCCTGTTCCAAGCTACCATGCGCCAACTGTCCTTCCTCTATGGCCACTGGAGATGGGGTATGTGCAGGTATGGGATCTGTGTGCAGGGATGAGGTGGATATAGATGGAATGGCAACCAATGGCACAGTTTCAGCCCCTGACAACTCTGCCTGTGTCCCAATCATACGTTCATCATCACTGCTAGAGTCTGTGGGGACACTAACATCTGAAGTACCGCAGGAGGGCAATGCACCTACATCACCTGTGAGGGCAGACAAGAACTGTACATTACAATCTATACAATAGACACACACACACACACACACACACACACACGCATGTGATATGACAGAAGGCATGCAACATGCATGTGATATGGCAGACAGCATGCAGTGCAGACAATAATAGTGGTAGTTATACATCCCTAGGTTGCACACAACAGCATGCATGTGTCATAGCAGATGGCATGCAAGTTACACAATCATAGTAGTGGTTAACAAACATCCCTGTGTTACACCATGTGGACCAGCACAGGTTAACAGTACACCTGCCTGATGTGTGGCATATGACCTTGATAATCATATGTAGTATGACATGTGATCTGCTGACGTGTGCAATGACATGCATACATGTTTAACACAATGGTGTCCTGTCAAATATACAGTGGGGCAATGGTGTACCAATTCAGTGTTGTCTGTCCAGCCTACAGATATACTGCAAATTTAGCTGATGTGCATGGCCATTGCAGGGAATCATGAGGCATCTCTAGTGCTATACAGTGTGAGTTACAGACAGGGTTCATAGCCATAACTGTGTTCAGATACAATACATATATACTGTGGAATGGGACCCACATCACTGAGGTGTATACACACTAAACCATGATGTGGAAGTTGTGACACAGGTCACTGATGGGTATACGGATGACACCCTTGCACATCTGCAACCATATTGCTGCAGCCTGGCAACTATGGCCAGACATGGCGAACACATCGGTACACCATGTCCCACATGACATCTGTGTACCACACACACACACACACACACACACACACACACACACACACACACACACACACACACATGAGGAGCTAGTATGGCATTTATGTCCATCACCAGCAATGGGAATGTACTGTATCTGTGGCCTGATGTGGATACTGTACAGGTGACTGCTGTCATGTTGCAACACCCTCAAGATGTTCAACACATCTTATGTGGTGGATTGATGTTACACCTACACAAGATGTGCACAGGCCTGTAGGATGTCTAGTGTTCCACATCTACATTATGACCATTATACAAAGGCCATGGCCGAACCATGTGTAGCCATTGTACGACAGGGTGTACACACAAGCACAACATGTCTACTGTATGTGTTGCTCCATGTCTCTGGCCATCCTCCATGACCATGTGTGTACATGTGTTGTCCAAATTATTGTGATGGGCATCTATTTCACATGTCTGTGTTGTTCCATATGACATATATGCTCCACTGACAACAGGGTTATGCAGATAAAGGGTGTTATGTGGGATATGTTTTCAGGTTAGGTAGGCAGTGTAGCAGCCAGGCCAATAGATGTCATAGACATGTCAAGATAGCACATCACATTGTGTGACATTCATAGCAGGGCTATGATCCACACCGGTGAAACCTGTGTGCTGGCCATACTCCAGCCCACTGTGTAGTACTGTTTGTATTCACCACATGTGTAGATCAGATCTGTTGTATGTTCATAAAGTGAACAGCACCTTCACCATTGTATGCACAGCTGTCAACACATCTGGCAATAAAGTTTGTGAGGATTCATGTCGGTGAGATGATTCACATAGTTTGCAAGTGGATAGTCATTGTGATGCATTGCAGGTCCGACCTGTATATTGTGACAGGACCATACATTATGTGTACATGTTGTGAATGGCCACATGGCAGATAGATTTGTGCATTATGGTTCTTGATAAATAATAACACTCTCACCTGCAATGGGCTGCTGTCACAGCGGAACCCCAGAGGTACCTAAATAGGAGTAACACAGCAGTATGAGCATAATCCACCCCTGTATAAAGGCTACAGGGAGCAATGTGCATAACACATACACCAGTACATTAGACTATACTATGGTGTATGCACATGTGTGCATACACAGAGTAGCATACTATAGTATGCGGCATGTGTGCATACATGCCTTGCATATGATGTTACATTACATATTGTACAGTGACACATGCAGCTATATGGAATATAGTTGTTATAGGTGCAGTACTGACTTACCAGACAACTGCAGACTCAGTGGTTGAGAGACACCCACCTCCACAATATCGGCTAAGGCTTGTGGATATGGTTCTGCAGGTGTCCCCAGGTTGGCCAGTAGCTCCTCGGTACGTGTGAGTGGGGGCTGGGTTGGTGGTCCACCACCTGTTGCACCTTGTTCCCTGGTGATTGCATTCGCATGCTGTTTCGCCCATCTAATGAGGTCTGTACAGTATCTGCGCACCTGCTGGTATGTGCGGTTGTGGCCACCCACATCATTAACCCTCCTGTGAAGTTCCAACCGCAGGGCATCCCGCTGCTGTGCATCCTGTGACACATGGCTGAACATGATATCATGATTGTCGAGTAGGCATGGGATGAGGGCCTCATCCTCCAAGCGTGTAAAAGGGGGAAGCCTTGCACACAGCATACCTGGAAGACATAATGATGGAGACAGGTCACAGTACCTCAGAGACATACAGAGCTACAGCTGAACATACATGTGTATCGCATTAGTTCAGTTTAAATAGTTGTATTTGCAAACCTACATGACACTGATGTGTTTGTGACACACACATGTGACACTCAATGTTAACTGGATATTATCACCATATATGTGTGTGTGTGTGTGTGTCACCTGATTACATTGCTCATATTCCATGTGGTTGCTGTCTTGATGTGGGCATGTCTGTTTGCCTGTACTGGTGTTCCTACCTATCAGCACATGGCTGGATGTGTCCACATTAATGCAGTCGACCTTGATGCAGTGTATATGTCACATAAAATGACTTACACTGCCTTAACAGACATGACCTGTGACCCTGCAGACATGCTCACATAAGGTTTTACATGTAATTGTTCTGCCATATACATCTACATGACACTGTACAGTGATTCAACATCCTGCCATGTATCACCTGTGTTGCACAAGTGATACACATGGGACACTGGCTAGACAGATGGTATTTGCAGGGATGGATATCAACTATAGCATGTACAGCCAAAGTCAACTAGTGGGCTATATGCCATGGGCCATGTATGCATCTAGGATGAAAGGTTACCTGGCAGTAGCTGACAGGTGGGTCTGTGGGGTCAGGTGGAGCAGTGCCACATTACTGATCCACAGGGTTAATGATACATATACCATGCATTACAGATCCACAGGGTTAATGATACATATACCGTACGTTACCATGCGGTCATCACACCATGTCTGAGAGGAGAGCAATGTGCAGCTTTGACAGACAGGAATGCATAGTATGGCAGGACTATGTCAAGTGTATGGGACAAGGATCTGTTCAGTAAGTGGATGTCCATGAAGTATGAGTTTGAGATCAGGATGAGTACGTGTAGCATGTCCGACATCACTGGGTTGGACATGAATTTATGCAGGGTATGCATCATGCTACATAGTGGAGATGGGGAATGGGATGGCTGGTGTAGGCCATCTGCACATGGCCAATACCCCTTAAAGGAAATATGTGATCTGATCTGGGTCACTTGAGTGTTCTGTATGGCTGGACAATGATCTCTATATTCATGAATGGCACCCTATCATTATTAGGGTTGCCACATATGACTCCCTGACAGGTGTGGTGACGTAGCTATCACAGGAAAGACAACTGCCCAGCTGCATCCCTCTCACACAAGTGTCCATTATGTTGACCGCTGCCTAGGTGGTAGTTCATGGGTACAGGGTTATTAACTTAGGGGTGACAATGCAAGTCAGCTATTGCTCCTAGGTCATAGTCATTCACATACTTCAATAGGCAGATGCCTTCTGTTTGTCTGTGAGGTATGGACTACAATGAGGGGGAATATAATGCATTAACCCTGACATACTGTAGCTGCCACTGGTGTGATGATCACGTATTATTCAGACACCTTCCGTAGTGTTGGTTCTGCCAGCAGTCCTGTTGCAAAACACTCCTGTGACATAGGAATGTACATCTAGTATACCAAGTGTAGGTGGTACACAGTATGGGTGATGATGTCCTATGACCTGGCAAGATTATGATATGCAGTGTGACATCAACCATACTGTCATCTACATCTGTAATGCTGGCATTACTTAAGTGATCAAGGTTCATGGCCTTCCAGACCAGACTCAGCAGGGTAGTAGCGCAGTACTTCCCATTATCAGTGGTGTCTCCCCCTTTGTGGGTTGTGATACCTGTTGGTGTGCATCATTCAGTGTGTACACAACCTGACATGGAGCTATGTTTTACATGATGTGTACATGGAGAGCATCTTGTTTTGCCATATGTGTATGATACAACCTGTGATGTGGGCAGGTCCCATGCAGAATGAATGCAGCTTGTACCTGCAAACTTGTGGGTACAGGGGGCCTGTGGTGTACATGGATATATACTTGTGTACCTGTTGGGGGGAGGGGGCTGTATGTTTATATTATCCAAGACCCTATCTGGATTGCTTATTCATGCTAAGCACTTGTTCAGGACTTGTAAACATTACGTAAGCTAATAATTACTATAGCACTCAATCTTCCACATCACCTACAGGTAAGGGTGAACAGGTTTTGTACATACTTTTCTCACTTGTGTAGAGTAATGTAGCTCTTGTACTCACTTTCCTCACTTATCTAGGTGAATGTAGTTCTATATTCAGGCATGTCCAAGAGTCAACTGCCAGTGTTCTCACCTGTCTATCCGATGAATTTGGACATCTTGAGGCAATGTACACATTGCCTCATGTACACAGACAAGCCTCTCCTCCTACCACCCAATACTACAACTTGTGAGAAATGCACTCATCTAGCCAAACTGGAGGTAAAGCTCTCTCCAACCAAGCCTGACCCTGACTGTCATGTGGAGAAAGTACACAGTCGCACAGCACCACACTCATCACATAAGTTTCACTGAATCTACCCCACCATTAACTGGGAAAACTACTCGTGTACCAACAAATTAGCTCAACGGTTTCTGGAATTCATGAACACCAATGCCCTGACTCAACATATCCACACACCCACCAGGGGAAACAATATCCTAGACCTAGTTATTACCAACATGAGTGACTGGTGCTCCACACGTGAAGCCAACTCCTCGTTGGTCTGATCAGACCATGTGCTGAACACTGTTGATATCCACATCCTGCACCTACCCCCCTTTAAAGGAACCACAGTATAATATGTCTACAAGGCCAAGTAGATGCTTCTCAAGACAGACGTGGTGGATGTCATGACACCCATGCAGATGGACAGTACTGTTACAACTGCTGAGCTCTACACAAATGCACTCTATAAGCACTTACAGGAGTGCATGGCTTGTGCTATCCCAAACAGAACCAGGATGCTATACTCCTAATTAACTAAACCAATCTGGTGGTCCCCTGCCATAAACATATTGTACTACAGGAGGAAGACACTGTTGTAAACGAGAGTACAATACCATGCATGGAGGAGATCCCTGGCCAGCCTCAGTAAGAAGATGAGATCCCTTATAAGATCCTCCAAAGCTAGCTACGAAAACTATAACGCAACTAATACCAACAACCACAAATCATTCTATAGCTATGTCACATATCCCGATGTCAACAACCAGATCTGCTCTGAGTTACAGCACAAAGGCACGAACATTACAGAAACAATTGATATTGGCAACATCCTGGCAGATCCCTCTCAAAGCTGCACTCTCTAAAGGCAATATCACAGCATCCATGGAACTGGACAACATCCCAGGCTGCATTTTACATGAACTTCAGATCATGCTGTCTCCCCACTTATGCACCATGTTCAACAATAGCCTCACATCGGGCATAGTGCTCCCTGAATGGTGCACAGCAACAGTTATTCCACTCCACAAAGGTGGCGTCACAATGGACCACGGGACCTATTTCCCTATAGGCCTGACTAGCCTGGTCTGCAAGGCTATGGTGCATATCATGTATCACTGTCACAGAGACATTGGGTACCTCCCAACCTTTGACCCCTCCCTGTTTGGCTTTGTTAAGGCTGGACCATGCCTTCTAAACCTGGTGGACTTCTTAGAGACAGTTACCAAGGCATTGGATGAGGGTAAGGAGGGCCACACAGCCTACCTAGATCTCTCATAGGCTTTCAACACCATTCCTCCTTCTGGTATTATCAACATACCCATCCACCTGAACATTAACCCCTATGTCATGTGATGGTTTGCAAAGTGGCTCACGGACAGAACCCACACAGTGGGAGTTGCATATGCTAGGTCCAACTGTATACCAGTTACAACTGGTGTCCCCCAGGGCTCAGTTCTAGGAACCCTCATGTTTGGTATATACTTATCTGATGTACAGACAAGCACATGAGGGCTTTGGCTGAAAAGGTTTGCAGATGACTGCTAACTAGGGGACATAATTGTTTCCCCAGCTGTTACAGGCACCCTCTGGAAGGGTCGCACTGAGATGGATACCTGGTGTTAATATCATGGTGTCAAGCTGAATGCCTAAAAGTGCATAGTCATCCCCTTTGGATATAACTAATTACCCGTGGACTACCACATAGGTGCTAGTCCCCTACATACAGAAAAGGTAATACAGGATCTGGAAACCCCAGTAGATAGCAATCTCTCCTTCGATACCCATAATGACAAGGTGGTTAGAATATCCTTCTACATGGTCCCCCTAATCTCTAATGGGTTTGCATCCAGATCAGAGGGGCCATTGTGACTCTACACATGTCATACTAGACCCATTAAAGGATACAATACTCCATTTGGGATATACCTTACAAGACAACTGCAACAGCATGGAAGACCACACCAGTACCACACCAAGATGATTACTGACCTCAAACAGATGACCTATGCAGCCCAACCTACGAAACTCCAGCTGTACTCAGTTGCATATCGCATACTCACAGGTGATCTCTGCTTGACATACAAGGCCCATGTCCAACACTGTATTGCTGGATATGCTCCACCTAAACAGAAGCCCCTGAGAGGCACATGCTCTAGGAATATACACCTAACCACAACGATGAGTAGGACGTGCTGGACGGACAGATTCTTGACCCAGACACTCCCTATGCTTTGGAACGTGATTCCAATGTACATCAGGCAGGGCCCCTCATGAGCACTCTTCAAGGGAAACCTTGACATGTGGATGGGAGACAGACATGTACCCCGGGGATCACTACAGCGGCTCTGCTGGACAGAGGCACAGGGAACTATTGGCTCTGCCATTCAGAGGCACAGGGAACCAACCTATAGGGGTGGCGAAAGCCAACACACGCTAGTTAGGCTTACAGATACCCTTGGTAAGACAGCCTAGTACCTACCTTTGCACATATTACATGTCTTATGTGCATGAATAGTTAAATAGCTCTTCTATTTTACTTTGCTATCATGATGATAAACTGTCGGCTCACTAAAAGACATATGTATCCTGTTATTGTGTATTGTAAATGCCAATTGACATAACTAATGTTTGCCTACCATTACAGTAATGTTATGTAGCTTGTAATACATATCTGCCTACAATACTATACATTACACAGTTATTGGCACAATATCCCACAATGCAAAACATACTTGCACAGTGGCCCAACCTTCCACATGTTATTCTCTGTATTACACCCATACATATGGCTACAGTTACAATATATCAACATATACTATCCCCTGTTATAGCACATACTTCTTGGACCAGCCCTGCCACTGACGTCGGCTGGTTAGGAGTATTTCTGTTCAAAGCCCTTATATAGCATCCCTTGTGGTGTATGCAGTGTTTGCCTTGTGACCTACAGCAGTATACGCAAATACTACAAGCGTTACTATGCTCAACAATTCATCACTACAAGATAACTGTTTCCACTATATGGATTGTGTGCACTTTAAATACTACAGAATAGTACTACATACACAGACATACTGACTGTTCTACATAACTTATTAGTAACCCGAGGTGTCGTTAACTGTTGATTCGATCCTTTTCGGTTTGTGTTTCAGTGTTCTTTGTAACATTCCGCTGGTATATACGGATGGTTTGAATGTGTGATAACACATCCTTTTCTAGTTACATATCAGTAACATGTGGTATCCTGTCCAACAATTGCTGTTCTAAAGTAGTTAACTGGATGCACATCAGCTGTGCAGCTACTCCATTAGCCGATACCATGGCAACAGTGGTGTATAAGTGAGTACTCCTTTTGGGTGTTGTCTGTTTGCCTTACTTTTGAGGGAGACAGCTTAGATGTGTTATTGCGATATATTTCAACAGCTATATGGAGACACACAGAGATATATTAGCTTCATGACTCCCATGGACTGTGTGTAATGGCTAGACGATTTAGTTCTACATGTGAGTACAGCTGTTATATTTCGGAACAGTGCCACTTATGCAGGATTTGTTAGTACCTGCTACTTCTGCAGATGCTTAAGTCTGGCAAGGATGTTTGGCCAGCTCAAGGCCATATGGCTATGCATGAGCTGTTATGTGGTGTACAGTGTGCTCACCAGACATCCTTGATTTGGTGTACAAGTGTGGCATACTGTGCTGTTATTCACTAAATGCTAACACATCCCAGTGTACGCACAACCCTCTGAAACAGGATTAGTGCAAACAAACCCTATTACATCAGCAGCTGTTCCATTGTATAACATCAGCTATTTCACATAGGGCCATATCAGTGTGTTTCTGACAAGGTATGTTAAGGCTTCTGCAGATGTCATACAGTGTGTGAATGATTTGTGATGTTATTACAGTTTGTACTGTAATATGTTTGGGTGTGGGGGTGATGTTGGTGGGTGTGCTTAGCAGATGCAGGTGTGTCGGAACAGCTTTTATACATAATCGCTATGTGAGTGAGGGTTCCTTCCCTATTTGAACACCTATCCTTTTGTGGACTAATACAATGGTAATTGCAGGCTGATTCATTAAGGCACTGTTATGTGGTTCCTGTATAGCATGCAGGTGATGTTAGTCCTTGAATCCCTTCGGTAATACATCTGAATGTAATAACGTGTTGCTACATGATAGCTGTGTATTTCTGTCATAGGTATTTGCAGTCATCATAGTTGTGTTGGTGACTGACCCTCTTTGGCTAGGGTTGCCACCTTTTCATATGGCCATAGTGGGTCCTTTTCGGGACACACATCTGATTTTACAGTTCGACACAAACCCACGGTCAGTACAAGGGATAGAACTTTCCTTTCTTGCCTAATTATAAGCTTATTCTTGTAGCAGTTTAGTTGCTTATCCTGTTTCCTGTACCATGTAGGTATTTTAGATACAGAAATAACTATTGTATGCAACTATTACAGTACATATGGGACATAATTATGTACTACAATCCCAGGACATTTGCCACTTTTAATATATTTGGTCAGGACACAACCGCTCAAAGAGGGAGTGTCCCTCGCAAAGTTGGACAGGTGGTAACACTATCACTTGCTCATGTCCATAGCACATATTTGTAATAGTGTATAGGCATATACTCTCCATATCCTTTGTTCATAAAGGTTGGTAGTGGTGGAATGTGTGATTGCTATGGTCTACGTTATATACATATGTGAACACTTCAACCACTGTATACGGGAGACCTATGAAATCTCAAAACCACAGTGTTCCGACGCACACAGTTCTGGGACCAAACTCCCATACCTCACATTACTGACATCGACAGTAACTTGCGAAGGTAACACAATCATGGAACACACACATGCACACACAGACACACTGCTACCCAACACATCCAAACAAACCATCCTACACTAAGTATGAGCAGGTGGCCAAGCCCCCCCCATGTAGGTGTCTGCACCCCCCACACCACCCCCTACGTTAATATTCTACATCCTAGGTCACGCAAACAGATGCACAAAGCTATCCCACAACCACACATTACAGTCCCCCAAGAGCACACACCACACACAAAACACACACTTACACACACTACAGCCCTAAGAAACACACGTACACACAGTAACCTACCCCAACCGCAACACCAGAAGCACTGACTAACTGTCCATTAACATCGTGAGATTACACCTCTCACATCTGGTGTTTCGGTACTGTGTTCTTTCAGACCTTAAGCCTTGGGATTACGCACGTCGGTATGTAAAGCAGTCGGTATGTGGTAGGTATCCCATTTATATGTACCTCCATGGTTATGTAGATGTTGTTAACCTATCTATATATCTACATATATATGTATATCCCCATATAGTGACATATCTCTCTCTCTCTCTCTCTCTCTCTCTATATGATGATGTATATAACATACACCTTTCATTGTATACATGCTGGTTTGTCCTATTTCAACACATTCCATTGTTTTATCCTGTCAGTATGCACGACTGCCATTGGTACATCTCAGGTAGCTTAGTGGTATGTTATTGTGATGAATGTGTACATGGTTGCGTGTCTTAATCCTGGCAGTGATATCTTACCTCTCAGAGCAGGCACTTGTAGTGCAAGGATGATTAACGCACATTTCAACGGTTGTATGTTCCACATGTTTATTATTCTGTGGAGAACTACCTATATATGCAAGCTTTGTTTAAGGTATACTATGTAACGTGTACACATCTGTGAAGATTCCTGTCAGGGATACTCCCCATTATTTGGAACTACATCCCTGATTACATTATACAAAACCCCTCACTGACACTCCGGGGAATCCTTGCAGAGTGGGTGGTGAACAGTAGCTACACCGCAGGGATCCCGCAAGTGGCTCTGATCCACAGAGGGACAGTTAGTTGATCGATGGGGTGGCGACAGCAGACACATTTTGCCTATGCTTATGAGTGGCCTCGGCGGTTGGGCATGTACCTACCTATGTATCTATGAACCTGTACATGCAGTATGGATACATGCTGATAGCTTAATTTACTGTTCAGGTATTGACTTACCTTGTGCCAATGGCGGTCGTGTGTACAATAGTTGAGGGCTACCTATGTAGGATGCACACAGTAGACCACCTATACATGACAATTTACAGGTAGTCGTGTGTGTGTGCCATCCATGTTTGCTGTGTGTGCAGGTGGAGAAGGGTGTCAGTCCATGAGTGCCTACACTGTCAGTGCATGTGCTATATGTTCCCTCTTTTGCCAAGGCATGGGCATACTGGGCACACCTCCGTCTGCCTACCGGGGCTAGAACAGGGTGTTCGTGGTCTGAGTCCCCCTGTGCCTGTGGGTTCCTTGGCAATGGTGGTGGGCTGTGAGGGCCTTCACCATTCTGTCCCTGCTACAGCTGTTTCCGCAGGATCATATTGTGTAGCATGGCACATACTATGAAGATGTGGGCACACATTCCTGGAGAATACTGCAAGGCTCCACCACATATGTCCAAGCAATGGAACCGTGATTTCAGCATCCCAAACACGCACTCTATGATAATTCTGGTTTCTGCTTGTGCCTCATTATGGCATTCTTGCGTGGCTGTGTGTGCATTTCTGATGAGAGTCATCGTCCACAGTTCCAGTGCATAGCCAGCATCCCCCAACAGGTGGCTATATGGGATGACCCCCTGGCAAATACCTGATACAGCTGTGAGGCATGCCAGATGTGGGAGTCATGATAGCTTCCATGACTGCCAGCACACACATCCATGATAATGCCCTGGGCATTGCACATGACCTGGCAGTTGATGGAGGAGAATCCCTTGTGGTTTATGTAATGCCTACCCTGTTCACCAGGTGGTGACTTGATGTGTATGTGCGTGCAGTCTATTGCACCCAGTACGTCTGGGTAGTCAGCCACACGGTGGAAGAGACGCATATTGCTGGCCAACTCCTCCTGCATTTGGGGGAAGTATATGTGCTCATTGGTATGTGGTAACAAGGCATCCAGGAACTGGTGGAGTACCCTGGATGCTGATGCCTGTGAGATCCCCATGATATCCCCAGTTGGCCTTTGGAAGGTACCTGTGGCTAGTATTCTCAAGCTTACACATACCTTCGTGTCCACTGGGATGGGTTCCCCTCTGTTACTTCTGGCTCTGAGGCATGGCTGGCACAGCTCAACAAGTTGCTGTATGATGTCCCTGTCCACCCTGTAATGCTCTACTGTCTCCAGATCATGTAGCCCCTGGTAGGTTACCCTGGGTCTGAACACTCATCTCCTCCTCCGGTGCCTGAGATGGTTGTCAGCATCATCCTCCACACCACCGTCAGTCTCCAACACATGCTGGTGAATCAAAGCTATGGCAGCTCCTAACATATACATATTAATAGTTCCCCATCTGTATACACTAATGGTGCAAAGCATCTGGGAATACACAAGTGTGTGTGTGTGGGGCTTTCACACCTTATACTATTGTGCAATGGATGATGCTGGTGTAATTGGGTGTGTTTGTGCTATTCCAGCTGCAGGGTATCTTAATTATGGGTTTTACAGCAGGTACTGCTATTGTGGGGCCTTTGGTGTTGACTTAGCTTGTCTGCCGTGATTCATCTATTGCCCTTTACTTCTATTTTCAACCCGATTCACCTCCCATTGTCAGGCATGCATCCAGCTGCCGCCTTTCTTGTTTTGTGCTTCCACAACCCAGGATTGTGTTGGGAAATGTGTTATGTAGCTGATCTACAGCAAGTTTGCTTTGTTCTGCTGTGACAGTTCTCTTCTCTTTGCTGTATGGCACCTCCCCTTTCCTGTTCTGCAGGTAGCTGCTAGCAGCCTTGTTAGCTGCTGTCTATGAGTTTCTAGGTGTTAATTACTCATTTGTACTCCAATTACCATGCTGCAGCATTTCCTTATTGTCTTCCCGTATCCTTCCTGTTTCAGCTGTGGTGCATGCTGCGCACATCTATTTTATCGGGTTTCGTGCGCATTTTCATCCACATTCGCATGAACTTTCAGTTACCTTGTGTGCTCTCAGCTAAGCAAAGCTATGGCTACTTCCACACCCCTATCCTGTGGCTTTGCTTAGCAACACGCAACACAGACTAGCAATGATCCAATGTGCTTACAGCTACGGTGGCGTACCCCTCTCTTGATGTCATGTTTACCTCCAGGCCACTCCTCGGTGTTGTAACGCTATGCAGTATGGTACATCATTACGCCGGCAGGGCATTTGCGATTCAGTATTACTTGACTCATTTGCATGGCATTGAATGCTAATTCCCAGTTACCGCATGGAACACTGTCACAGACCCTTAGCAACCCTTGCACCATGGTTGTGGTGTAGGATGCATGCCATTGACTATTATGGGGATATCATGAATTGCGTTACATTACAGTTTTATGATATCTAAATATATTTTCCTTATGATCCCATTTGCGCACCGATGCACTGCGGTTTTACTTTGCATTGGTGTAGCCATGAAATTAAATGTTATTTTCTTATTTGTTGTGCATGTTGTTTTATGCCATTGGCTATATATTTAGCCATTGGCATATATTAACATTATAATACGTAAGTTTGGTCCACTTTCAGTTTTTTTTTGGTTTACATTTCTACATGCTTACGCTACACCTTCCCAACTTCATGAATCGCTATATACCTTCATTTGTATGCTACACTGCTGCGCATGGGGTAATTAGCATACATGCACCGGGAGCTGCGCAGCTCTGGTGTATGCTGGTAGTGCACGTGGAAATAGCTCTTACCTGAATCGCTCGATGGCCATATTTGGTGCTAGATCGCCGATGCTACCCCAGCGCATGGCGCAAGCTTTATGAATCCCGGGGATAGTCTCTCAAAGCTGGCCAAAAAATTTCAAAGGTGGCGTGCTTATCTTTAAATAAAACAAGTTACTTTTTCAAAAAATTGAAAGGGACCAGTATGTTCGTGTGTGTAAACCAGCTGCTAGTGTGCATTACAGCCTGTAACTTTGGAAATGGTTGAACCATGCATAATTCTAATTAACTAAGAGATACGGGTTGATATTCTACAAAACAGGGGAGCAGCAGGACCAGAAGTGAATACAGAATGATAAGCAGGGAAAGGAGATGTTAGCGCTTCATAATCATGTGTTGAAAGGTGACCAAGATTTGTAAAATGGAGAGTGGTGCACTGAGTGTAATAAAATAGTGGTAGAGACTGTATAAAAATAAGTTGGGTTCGAAAAATGTGCGTTCCAGTATTTTAGCTAGGGCTGTTTTTAGGGAAGCATCAATGTGGTTGGCTTGATGGGAAGGAGAGGACCTGAGTTGAAAAATAAAATACCTGAACAGCCTGAATTTAGTGCTTTCCTACGAGAAAAAGTTTGGCCAAAAGAGAATAAAATAAAGAAAATAAAATCTTTGTTTATCGTGTTGATCTTGTAGGTTCAAAACCCACTGCACAACGGTTTGCTTTTGCCAGGACGGGAGAATTAGAGGTTTAAATGAGAGCAATGCAGAGATGGGAGGCTTTAAAGGACAAAATATGGAAGGTTTAATTAAAGAATATAGTCTGCTTTGCCAATGTATTTTACGGATTCAGGTAAGGGCATTGTTAGGGGGCAATCAAGTGGTCAGCTCACTCAGTAGCCAGCAATTAAGAATTAATTCAAAGTGTAAACAGTTAGACCATCAGGGACATTAAAAATTAATAAATAACAAAGCTTTTAATACAGCTATAGGGAATGGAGAAGAAAGCAATGTCTAAAGATTGCTGTGGGAGTGTGTTTAAGGACTGAAGTACGGGTTGTTGCTAGGGAGGCAAAAATTTGGTCGGCTTGCTCGGTGGAAAGAATAAAAATATATATAATACTAAGGCAGACCATTGGGAGATATACAATTAAGAATTTATTATGCCTGTAGAGACTACAGGTGTAATAAATTCTTAATCCACTGCTTCGGAGTTATCGTTATAGGCAGCTCTGAAGCCATGGACTTTTTGCTCAGCATTCCGATTGGCTGCTAAGATCAAACTTGTTCTCTAATTGGCTCCCTTTCTCTCCCTCTCTTTGCCTATTGGTTATAATTATGATTTGGGAGCCAATCAGAGAATGAAAAGTGGAACCACCACTGTCAAAAGCAAAACAACAAAACACTGCTTCACTTCAGTGTCAAATGCAGAGCTTTCCACACAATGCGGTGCAGTTGAATGCTAACTCTGGAAGAACCTGTAATGAACTGCTCTGTTGGAGTTATATGGCACACAGATCCAGCAAGGATATAGCAACTATGCCATCAATGTGTAATTACATAGAATTACTATACCATAGTGTGAGAGCCTCAACTACGAAGTATAAATGCTGATGTTGTGTAACTAATTTTATACATAATGTTCATAATAGGATGTGCTAAGAATGATGTTTTAGTACATATTGTTATCTATCTATCTATAATGTGTTCTTTAAAAATAAGACAAATATGACTTTGGATAAGTTAGAATTCATTTTTCATGCAGTTACATATTAAGTTAAATGTATAAAAAGGAGCTCTGTGGCCCAGGAGTTCAAAAAAGTTATCATTACACTGTAAGGGGAGATGTGTGCCTAGGACAGGAATTCTAGAAGATGTGTTTTGGAAGAAAAGAGATAATGTCAAACATAATGCACAGCACTGCACAGAGCTAATACTAAAGAATATAATATACTCAGGCCCAGTGAACATAGCCAATCCTTTAGAGGACAAATATAGTTAAAACTACAACCCTTTCCTCCAATATTCTCAGATCACATACCTTAACATGTCCCCCACTCAAATCTACCAAGAACAAGTTCTCAAGGCATTAATCTAAGACCAAGAACAATACATCTATGGGGCCAGATAACATATACCAGGCTGCCCAATGATCAGCCAGAAACATGACTAACCTGATTCCTTACAAAAGCTATTAAATATCAGCCTCAAAGCAGGCTTTGTGGCCGATGAATGGAGAACAGCAACAATCATTTCCTTCCACAAAGATGGTGCTCCGATAGACCTGGGTAATTATAGACTCATAAACCAGACCAATCTCATCTGTAAGGCTATGGAAACCTGCAGTCTCATCAAACAACACAGTTTATATTTATAAAGGGTAGGACCTACATGGCTAACTTCTTTAAAAAGGTTATTGAAGCAATGCAAAAGGGCAAAACAGTGTACATCTAATATCTAGACCTCACAAAGACATTGAACACCATCCCACACTCTAGTATTGTAGATAAACTCTGCCAGCTAAATGTCAATCTCTATGTAACTCATTAGATAGCAACCCATCTCACAAAAAGAACTCAGGATGCCAGCATGGCAGTTATATTTCTTCCTGTCACTAGAGATGTACCCCAGGGTCCAGTCTTCAGGCCACTCCTATTTGGCATTTACTTCTCAAAAGTCAAAGTTGATGTTAAGGGATTCTGACCAAGTTGGTGCCATCATAAATTCCCCAGAGGACAGTAAAACCATCCAAAAGGGCCTGTCCCAGACAAATAGTTTATGTTAAAACCATGAACTAGAACTAAATGCCAAGAAGAGTATAATCGTATCCTTCAGCAAGCATGATTCCTCTTGTAACTATCATATTCGCAACACAACCCAAAAATGGATCCCCTAGCTAGGGATTTTGGAAGCTATGTTGACAATGAACTGTTTTGTGATCACCATGTATTCACTATTGTAAGGAAGGCTTTTTCCACTGCACACCTTATAACTAAAGGTACTGCATCCAGATCTGTGGATGTTATTGCTCCCTTGTATTTGGTACTTATTAGGTCAGTCAGTCAGTAGAACTCGCTTTTCAGGATGTACCTGTTTAAAGACTTTTCACAACTGGAATGACCACTATACTTTCTCATTAAAAAATAAAGTGCTTAAATCATAAAAACAATGCAGAACATCTCAAAATATTGTATCTCGTCTCAAAAGCATACAGACAACTGAAAGGCAACCACTGCCTTGCATACAGAACTTCAACAAACCTTATTCTGTCAAAAGTATTGCACATTCACAAATTCAATGGTATCATTAATACCCACTGAAGGGGTCTCAATATGTTCTCCAAAATGTATAAAACATGTTGGACAGATAGGTCTGTATCACAGGGAATACCACTTCTGTGGTACACTGTTCCACTCCACATAAATAAAAGTACAGCTCTTACGCTATTCAAATGCAATTTAGAGAAATAGATGAGTAACCACAAATTCCCCCCCAGTTTAATACCCCTGTCCCTCAAGGATAGGAAAACATGTAAGACCTACTCTGGGTTATTTGTACCCTTACTCATAAGGAACACCTCACTAAATCCTGAATATGTTCCTGCTCTAACCCAGGCTGATAACTCAAGCTTCATCATCACACCTCCACCTCCCTCCACTGTTACTCAACTCTAACTGCCTTAACCATCTTACTATTCCCTCTTATTCTACCTCTCTCCTCCCCTGTCACTACTACTACACCCCCTCCCTTTTTCTCTAAAACAACTATCTCGACTACTTCACATCTTCCTAATACCTACCCAAATAAATAATGCTGTGACTAGCACAGACTTTAAATGAAAAATACACTGTAACTATCCTATGTTTGTAACCGTTTGTTATATTTGTGCTATTATTATGTTAGTTACTGCTATGTGAATACCTTTGTCTATGCTACTATGCAAATCAATCTGTCTAATGTTGTTCATATATAAACTGTTTGTCTCTTGGAGCTTTTCTCACTGGGCCTCAAATGAAAATGGGTTCTTTATGGCCCAGTTTGACTTGCCTGGAAAACAAATGTCAAATAAAATAAAATAGCTAAAAAAATATTATAAGTGCTAAAAACAACCATAGAAATGTAAGGCTAGGCTTCCTATGGTCCTCACAGATCAATAGCTTAGTGAGTACATACGAACCTATAAACATATAATGTGAAAAACACTGATACCACATGATAAAGAACAAATAAAAAGTAACAACCACAGCCAGAAAATAAAATCAAATCCTTTAGTCATCTCTAGCGTCTTGGTTTAATCGCCTTCAAGGAGTAAAATACTGTCTTTCGACTTTTCCTGGTTAGTGGTCACCACAGCAGAACTCCTGTCCGCTAATGATTGGCAGTGAATTTTTAAGGTGTCAAGTTGCCAGCCTGGTGCCCAACCTTCAAAGAAGGCACACCCACACACATTTGCACCTACCTATATGTCTTTAAATTCACTCAACCACAGGGAGGACATGCAGACTCTGCACAGAAGGCGCTCCAGCCGAGTATCAAATCTCTTGCTGTGAGGCGACAATGCTAACCGCTGCACCACCACGGCCTTCAAGGAGTGAAATACAAAGTACAAATGCCCATAATATATTGTCAAGTATATTAAAATTAAACAATGAATGCAGCTGGAAATATCTTATTAATTAATTGCGTTACATAACTATGCTTGTTAAGATTTTAATATGCTTGACTATATATTATGGACATTTGTACTTTGTATTTTAATCCTTGAAGGCAATTAAGCTGAGGCACTACAGGTGATCAAAGGATTCAATTTTATATAATGTGAAAGAATCTGAGACTATCTGGAGATATTCTACTGAAGAATCCAGCCAGGCAAAAGCCACCTGAGAGCAATTTGGGACTAATTCTACACTTCTATGAGAGATACTTTTTTTTGTTTATTTTTGTTCATATCCTGGAGAAGAGTCTTCAATGGTGAAGCTTATTCTATTTGTTTTAATAAAAAAATGTTATTTTCTGGAGAAAATACATCTCCTAATTTATTTAGATACCATACTATTTAGGTTCAAGTCAGCACATCATGATATGCAGAAGACAGTTAATGACCATACAAACATAAAAGCTTTTAGTAACTTGTTGTGCACAGACTAGTGGTCATGTAGTTTAACAGAGTCCTAAGTAAGCACGTAAGCTGCTGCCCATTCTTCACAAACTATTCTCTTCCCTTACATCTATGCAAGACCAGTCGTATCCAGACTTGATGACTCATGGTCTTCAACCTACTCCAGCAGAAAAACTGGGGTCCCCATCAACATTCTGTGATATAAAATGTTCTTGTGTCTATGATAAAATTCCCATACTTGCCTAGCCCTGCACTCAACCACCTCCTAAGAATAAATACACATACAATGACTGAGTCCATGGTGGTCACAACCCTGTACTGATATTAAAATGTATACATTGCTATCTTACCATTTCAGAGGAATCTACAGGCAGAACAATATTTGATACAGCAGATATTTCTCTTTTATAGTAATAGCCTTGTTACACAGTCCGTTTCACATACATCCCGCCTTGACTGACAAATAACTAAGTCAAATTCTAAGCTATATTATTTATTATGAATGCTGATAAGTGAGAGTCCTCTGAGCACCGAGGTTCGGATTTTCATAAGAACAACAATTTTGATGCAAGTAAGCACACAACAATACAACCTGCAGAACTTTCCAACAAAAGCTATCACAACCATAGTGTGCAGTGGTGTGTGCTGCAGACACAATACAGAGACAAATATTTAAGTGTATCTTTTAAAGGGTCTATTTCAAATTATCGAATGGCCAAATTGTTGAAAATCATATGGTCGAAAATTCAGTTTGTCGATAAACAACATAAACCCAAACAATACCCACAAACAATACTTTTGCATGGGGGCAAGCCCTCCCCCATGCCCCCACACACCCTGCTAATTATACATACCAACTCCTAGATCGCATTACAGTAGGGGAAAGGGCAAAGTCCCTGATCCCTACTGTACCAGGATCTCAGTCAGAACAGTTTGAAGAACAAATTATCGACCATATGGTCTCAAAAATATGGGTTTTGATAATTTGACACAGACCCCTTTCAAAAGCATCTGGGAATATTACACAAACTCAAATACGGAACAAATATATTAACCTAAAAAAACTATAAAGGGAACATACATCTCTAACCTGAGTCAAAGGAATGTTGTCCCAAGCATGTGTGGCCTTCAACGTAGCCAAAATGAGTGCTATTGGCAGAAGGGTTCCTATTACCAGATCGAAAGACCGTAATCATGAATATGACAAGAGCAACATCTATTGCACGAAAGACGGAAACGTCAAACGTCCAAAACAGCGAAAATTGGCAGAACACTCATTCTTCATAAACTACGCTCCCACTACAGAAAACTAAGCAGTGCATGGAGCACCTCAATTAGACCTTGAATTTGGGAAAAAGAGAACTAGGTTAAGTACCATTCTGATAGCACAAAAGTGTTTAACAAAGGTTTATTAAGTATCATTCAACACTATTAACAAGTAGTCTTGTTGTCGGGCATAAACAGAAGTGAGATGCTAAATCAGCTTTTAAAGATGTAAATCACTTTAGACAGCCATACTACTTTTATTGTTTGTATGTGCAGTGGCACAGAGCGTATTATAGCTTATAATGTTGTTACAGGATCAATGATACAGTTCACTTCTGGCTATTACCTGTGAGCATACCTCCCAACTTAAAAAAAAAAAAAAAAAAAAAAACTAAGGAACTTCCCAATGGGACCAGTGTAACTACAATCACAACCAAATGAAAACACTGCAAAAAAACAAAAACTCTAAGAACCACTAGGAACAATCCAAATTTTACTATATTCAAGTCTAATAATCACTTTTGTCAGAAAGCACTTCATCAGAAAATCATGCTACAAACAAATAACTGCTTTTATACATGTTAAAAGTCCATGAGCCAATCATTTAAAAAACTTCCATTAATCAGTGAATAAAACAATTAGTTAAAATGTAACCCTTCATTAGATGGGTTGGTTCCAAGGTACTGCCTCTACATGTCAGTTGACAGTCACACTGCTAGAGGTATTATTAATAACAGTTGGAAATTATTGCTGGGAATAGTGACATGATCAGAACAGTGGGAGAAAAAAAATGTGTGTATAAGAAGAATTATAGTATTAAACAGTTGTTAGAAAAAACACAAAAATCCTCCCATCCTTTTCCAATAAAGGATGCATATAAATGTAACAAAGGCAGTGTTTGCAGGTATATTTGCAAAGGGCCTTATATAGCTTTGCAACACGTACCATTGGTGCTTCAGGTAGATCTTCTCATAGTACTAAAGTCATTGTTTATATTGCTATGTGCTCCGGGTGCCCACGTTTTTATGTAGGAATGACTATGAGAAGTTTGAGTAACAGGATTAAGGAGCACATGTATGCAATAAAAACTAAAAACAATGACAGTGCCCTGTCTAGTCATTCATCCACATGTAGGGTTACCACCTGTCCCACTTTGCGAGGGACAGTCCCTCTTTGGGCAGTTGTGTCCTGACCAAAAATATTAAAAAAGACAAATGTCCTGCGATTGTAGGACATAATTATGTCCCATATTTTATGTAATAGTTGCATAAACTAGTTATTTCTGTATTTAAATACCTAAATGTTACAAGAAACAGAATAAGCAACTAAACTGCTACAAGAATAAGCTTTTATTTAGGCAAAAAAGTAAAGTTCTATCTTTTGTACTGACCATGGGTATGTGTCGGCCTGTAAAATCTGATGTGTCTCACTTTGGCCATTTGAAAAGGTGGCAACCCTATCCACATGTGAAACTTACCAACGTTTCTCTTTGCTATCTGGGGATTTGTTACCCAAGATCAAAGGGGTGGTAATTATAAAATCAAATTGAAAAAGAGAAACAAAGTGACAGATTAAGTTGGCAGCAGACAAACCCCTTGGGTTAAATGTGACCATAAACATAAAGTGTTTTTAAGAGATAGAAAACTGGCTATCTAATGAAGGGTTACATTTTAACTATATAATTGTTTTATTCATTAATAAAGTGAAGTTTTTTAAATGATTGGCTCAAGGAGTTTTAACTTGTATAAAAGCAGTTATTTGTTTGTAGTATGTATTCTCTGATAAAATCCTTTCTGATGAAAGTGAGTATCAAAACTGAATATGCTAAAATTTGGATTGCTCCTGGTGGTTCTTGGAGCGTTTGTTTTTTGCAGTGTTTTCATTTGATATACTTCTCAACCTCTTAGCATAAAAAACAAAAAAAGGATATGAAGTCTGAAACTCAAATCATTATTTAGTGACTTCAGTCCTCAATGATTTGTCAGAAAACCATGAGTTTTACGAGGAACAGTCCAAAAATCTGGGGCAAAAATCTGGACAGTTGAAAGGAACGCTAGTGAAGCAGCTCCAAATGTATTACAGCTTTAGAAAACTACAAAATACTTCACATTCCTGCAGTTTTTTCTCACTTTCTCTGCTTCTTAGTACACTGGAGGAGTTCAAGTTTACTGTAACATATCTGGCAGCATGAAACACTTAGATCTCCTACATTTCATAGGTTCATAGGTAGGTACTAGGCTATGAGCCCTAGGGCCTATATAAGCCTAACCAAAAAGGTACCCTGGCTTTTGCCACCCAAGAAAATTATTATCCTTTGCTCCTGTCGAGCGACATGGTTTAGGTCCCTAGAGCGTGTAGCTCGGAGGGATTGGGATTTCTTTAAGTGGAGCATGTCCAACAGCTCTGGGTATGACGTAGCTTTGTATATTAGGCAGAGATCACCTCTGAGTAGGCGATATGCGACGGAGTAAAGCTGGAGTTTTTTGAGACAGTCTGCATAGGGCATCTGTTTGAAGCCAGTAATCCTCTTTGTGAGGTATTTCTGTGGCCTTTCTAGTTGTTGTAGATGTCTTGTGAGGTACATACCAAAAGGGGCAATTTATTTAAATTTTTTTAAATTTAATTTAATTTTTTTTAATTTCTCTGTTTCTGTAACTCATAGTATAAGGAGCAGATAAAACTCCAAACACAAAATAGAATTATGATCTAATTTCTCTAGTCACAACTAAGATGTTACATGTTCTGTAAATGAAAGTCAGGATGTACCTTTTGAGCTATTCTTCACTCCATTCTTTTGGTAATTTTTTTGCCATCCATTTCTTAAGTGTATAACAGCTTATGATCAGACAGCCAAACATAATTCTCTAGATTATATATTCTGTAATACATGAGGTTGTTAAAACAGAATACTGAGAAAACAGAAGCCCTATAATATGCCTTCAAAAGAGCTAAAGCTACGAAACACGAGGTTATGTGAAGTACAGGATTTTGGATTTTGCCACTAAAAAATAGAATATTAACTGTCAAATCGTGCCAGTAACTGAAGTGAGAGAGAGAGAGAGAGACAGACAGACAGTATGAAGGACTGTCCAAGTAATTTTCACCTCATTTGGCCTGCCATACATAACTAAATTCTAAGCTGATTTAGCAGCTTTGGTGAATGTTAGTCTGAATGGCTCCAATTCCCAATAAGTACCTTCTGTAAACCTTAGTTTAAGCTGCAAACTCTGGCTGTAGTTATAATGCCCTTGTGAAACTCTCAGACTAAGTATGTCTGCAGATATCAGTTTCAATTTTGTTGACATTTGTTTTTCCAGTACTTGTTCAACGGCTGGACTGTGTAGAACACATTTATAAAGTCATATTTTTATATGTAGGTTTGCAGCTAAGTTCAATGACTGCCAATCTGAAGCCTTCTAAGTAGTATGTTAGAGAAATATGTAAAAACCTGCTAGGTTAGCTAAGCGTATCGCATGTTTGTTTTCTGATACTAGTATCCTAAGGAAAAGAATGAAGAGAAGCTAGAGTATATTGCATCCCATAAGGCTAATGTTGAACTTCTCGACTCCGTGGCAAACCTAAACAATGGTTAGCTTCAGGAGTCATGAGCCAGGGTCTGACAGCAGCATTCTAAAATATGATGGCTCTTTGTTAAAATGAAAAATATGGTTAGCAGGGCCAGGAGTAGCAAGTTAAAATTATTGTAAGTGAAGAGGAACCAGATGGATCAAACATGTTTGAATTGCTACTAAATAAATATACACTGGTTTCACGTTCTGTGCCATGCACTGAACATGCCCACTGATCATTTGTTGCGCAAGCTCAAAAACAGTGTAAAATTTAGATAAATGATATGTATTAAGAGCTTTTCGGGACAAGAAAATTATCATTAAAGCTGCATAATCGATAAATACAAATATCTAAAGGGCTTCCTGATTAAATGTCAGGGCTTGCAATTCCAAGTCTGGGAACACTGAAAAAAATAAATAAATAAATAAAGGAAAAGAGCTAATATCAAACATCAGTCTTCTCTTTTAACTTTTGTTTTTCAGGGGAGCAAGGCCCCTGTACCCCTGATGTGGGAGAGAACCCTCCACAAACTGATATATATCAACTCCAAGATCAAAATATCTTAGAGAAAAGGGAATATATTATGAGAAATGGCAGTCTTAGACTTAGTATTTATAAGTCAAGAGTTTTGGTTATTCAATCTCCACATTCTGGGATTCTGCATTCCAAGTCCCAATATTTCAAATGGTTGCCCATTTAAGAGGCTGCTAAATTTGCATTCATCATATCTGTGTATTGTAGACAACATATGAGTGAAGAGCACTGGTTGAAGTTAGAAGTAACACTTCTTGATGGAATAATTACTTTCTCTTATGACTTCTTACATTTTACTTGTCACCACAGAGAATAAAGCATATTCCTTGCACAGTACTAGAGGAGCCAGACAATCTGGAAGTTAACATTTTTTATCAGCATTTTTATTCACCCAGACTATTCTGCCAAACAAGCACATTTCCTGCCACGAGGCAGAGAAACTGTTTGGTATCAGTATTTCTATTTACCAGATCAGTAAGCCCAGTACTAGACAACCCTATTACCAATTCATGTTCTTTCTCACCCCAGCCTTTTAGTAGTTCCAGTTTAGTGCTTGCCCACATTAGTGTTTGTCTACGATGAGACATGGAGATAAACCATCTGGTCGAGGAAGTTAAAATGAGTTTCTCTTATGATCTCCTCCATGGTTTGTCAGACATCATTATGGGCATGAGACACAGGATTTCTGCACATTCTCTTTTATGCAGGCTTTGGCTACAGGTGCCCATTGATACCAAGAGAAGTGCTTTCTTGTGATCACTGTTTGCATATCCCTCAGCTTTTACAATGGGACTGTGATGTGATAATGAGTCCCTACATTTAGCAATCTGCCTACATCAACCCACCTCTGCCTTCTGGCTATTCAGCAGAGGTACCACTAATCAGGCACTAGCTCTTACAGTGTAATTAAGAAGACAGCCCCTGCACCAGTGGGCCAGCTAGCTGGAAGTTAACTTAAGGTGAGGCAGTCCCCATATCAAACCATCCTCATCACCTACAGGTAGAATCCCAATAAGTTCTAGTGCATATGCTGTAAATATGAACACTGCCTTCAGAGCTGAATGCTCTAAAACTCCAAACCCTACTATCCCCTCTCCCATCCACAGGAAGCCTCACAGACTCTTGCCTTGGATGTTCCATCATTAAACCAATTTGGGTTTTTTGACCGTCTCCAGCTAGGAACATCCTCATGTTGGAATGCTATTGGGAGATGTGTGGCCTAACTACCATCTTGGCTTGGGCATCAGCGAGAGTGTGTCTCAATTTCCCATCCTTTGCAGATGCTTCTGTTAATGAAACCATGAGAATCTCAACCACTTCAAAGACTCTGATCTGTCACACATGCTCTGCTTGTTGTTACAGCTAAATAATCAACCTTTCTATTAGTCTTGTTTAATAACAGAGTGCTTTACAGTGACTGAGTCCCCGCTGAACTGTGTATTTTCTGTGATACAACTATTTTAGAAAAAAAATCTGACATTCTTTTATTTCTACATGTGCTGTTTCTTACAATTCCATACTGTTTGACATTAATGCAAAACACTACTTTAGAGATGCTGGGCAATACAGTATTAAGGCTCTTACCCTGGCTCTTAGTGGTATATATTCTCCAACTCAAAAGGCAAGCATATTTTGAATTACTAGAAGAAGAAAGATGTGAATGCAACTTTTTTCATCAGCAGGATATGTTGTTGCTTACAGTAGGTAAGATAATGAAAGCAGACTGGATGAATCATAAACTTCACAGCTTAGCTAGCTCCTAGCACTTCTAGTCCTGTTTAGCATTTATTAGAATACTTTAAGCTAAGTATGGTGCAGTAACTCTTTTATTCCACCTTTAATGCCCACTTTACCCATTTCAGGGTCATGGGGTACTGGGAGCCTTTCTCAGTATTAGGGTAGAGAAATCAGTCTTGGTTAAGACAATTTCCTACTGTACAATGCATGTATATATGTATATAAAAAAAATATATATATATAATATATATAGAGATAGATGTAGATATATATTTAATATATATACACACATACATACATATAAATACATAACACATACATAGCTATGGGTTATTTACAGATGATAAAATTACCTACAGCATGTCTTTGGGATAGGAGATGAAATTAAAGCAACTGGCAAAGTCTACATTGACACAAGGAGCACATCCAAACTCCAGAGAAGGCATTACAGCCAGGAACTTGACTGGAAAACCAGATGTTGCAAGGCAATAACACAAACCACTGCAACACAGTCAACTATATCATCAGAAAGGATAAATTAAAATAAATACTAAAAACAAAGAAGGTGACTGCGGTGGTGGTGCTGTGGTAGCGTTGTTGCCTCACAGTAAGATGTTGTCCTGTTCGATTCTCAGCTAAAGCGTCTTCTGTGTGGAGAAATGCGTGAATGGGCGTACCTTCATTGAAGATTGTGCGTCATGGACGGCAACTCAGCACATAAAAAAATCTACTGCCAATCATTAGCGGACCGAAGTTCAGCTGTGACGACCCCTAACCGGGAAAAGCCGAAAGACACAACAACTAAAAACAAAGAAGGTAATTAATGAATAAGTATCAGATTTATGACAATTATGAAATGCTAAAAATGTAAGACCAAATATAAAAACTGTTTAAACAGAAATTAAATCACTAACAGTGCATAAATTGTGTGTACTACTGGCAATAAGTAGGCATTGTCAGTGAACTAATACTGACTGGAAACCAGTATTACAACAGGAACATGAAAATTCAAATAACAATTACAGTAGACTAAAAAGCAAGATGTATCACACATTTTCAGTCTCATCTGAGTCATAAGAAACTTAAATGGAAATCCCTTTGTTCAAAGCAAGATAACCATGGTAAGTAGTTTATGGGAAATCCCCACACACAGACATACATTTTCTCTACATGGTCACCGAGTGACAGTTTATTCACCGGTTTGACTACTACTTGTCTTTTTGAGGTGGGAGGGAACCAAGCAGAACCCATATGAAGACAGGGAAGACACAGAGACTCTGGACAGAAGAAATCCCAGCTGAGAACTGAACCAGGGAACCTCTTGCAGTGAGATGCCAATGCCACTCAGTGCATCACTGTGCCAATCTGCATACTTGACAGAAATCAATAAATAATATATTATGCTTGGTAAACAGTATATAAAATAAGAATGTCAAATAGAATGCAGCATTATCATAAAGTATAAAACATAAGGCATCACGCTAACATTAACAGTATTCAAGGAAAACCACATCATTAAATCAAGTTCAATACAGAGAAAACATGGTACATTATACAGGTATATAATATGCATTGCACTGAAATGAACAATATAAAACCATCAAAATAAAATAGAAGCAGACTATTTGTTCCTGCACAGTTTAGGCAAGTCCTTTTGTTGAATTTGATTTGTGCAAATGGTGCATAAATGAAATATCATTTGGTTAAATGTTATTTTACATGAAATGTGACTTAGTTGAATTTGGCTCCTGTAGGACTTAAAGAAGTCAATGACTGTGTTAGACTCGAGAGTTATGCTGGAGTTAGGTGTGAGCTCTTTGTTTAGTCTTTTGTATTAAGGTTATGGTAAGGTTTATGTTTAGGATTATGTTTACAGTTAAGGTTTGGGTAATGGTTAAGGATGTGGTTAATTTTAGATCAAAGATAAGAACTGGGTTAGTTTAAGTTTGGATTAACAGGTTTGAGATTATTTTTTTATAAAACCACAAAAGGCCTCCTGATGAAAATTTATTGCAAGGCACTTGAAACACTCTAGCTCTTCAGCAAACAGCCTTCCAGGAGTAATACAAATTCACCATACACAAGACACCTTATATAGTCATTACTATTATGCAATCAATCAATTAATCAATAAATACTTCCAACTCTGGGAAATGTGTGTTTCAAAAAATAAACTGTTATATAAAAAATCTACTGTATTTTAGGTTTAAACTCTGAGGTTAATTGGAAGTTTACTGATTAACTGATTGATTACATAATAGTAATGACTATATAAGGTGTTTTATGTATGGTGAATTTGTATTATTCCTTGAAGGTTGTTTGCTGAAGCACTAAAGTGTTTCAAGTGTCTTGCAATAAATTTTCATCCAGTGGCCTTTTGTGGTTTTATTTCGATTTGCTGCTTCTTGTTTGCAGTGTTCTGTTTTGAGATTTTTTTTTGTTTCCCCACAGGCTCTCACCCTTGATGGCTTCTCTTCCTGCAACCAACTGCCCCAAGCATTTTGAGGGGCAAGCAGTCAAGCATTCTTGGGATACGTGGCTTATTTGTTCCTGCCCAGGAAGCTCTATCAACCCATCCATTCCCCCAAATGGGAAGAGTTGGATGGTAAGGGGAGGCAAATCTGCATCCATTGAGGAGTGCAGGATTTAGTTTGTCTTTGGGTTGGGGCTAAAATCATGAAATATGATGGGTGTTGTGCGTTTGTCTCTCATAAGAAAAACAAGTGATAAATCTGTACACCATTCTCCATTACAAATTTTAGAGGAGTGTTTTCTTCAAGAAAAATGCTTACATTTTGTTTTGTTTTTGTTTCAACTAGGTTATCTTGTTTTCTATGAAATGGTTTTCAAAGAGATGTCCTAGACCCACAGAAAAAACACAAAATACATATTTATGTAGCCATGATATCAGTAGTCCAAGTTGGAGACTTGCTTTCAGTATGCATTGCTGTAACAAATAATTTCTACTCCAGCCCTACCCAGTCGCATGCATTTGCTATGCTGTAAATTTCAGTGAAGCATAACCTGTGTTTTAATGCTGTATATTAGTCTGCATTTACATTCGTAGAATGAGTCCCCTTTCTACACTCAGTTTTAGCTGAATCTATCAAATGAACTCAAGGACAATTAACCATGTTAGCTAGACAGTATGATGAATTAAACTGCTCTATGTTTAGCAGTTCAAAATATGTATCAGTCCTTTACATAAGTGCACCTTCTTGCTCAGTTAAAAGCCAAGATTTTGGACAAGAATACCGTTGTTGATGAGGGTAGCACAGAAGGCCAAGTTCCCATGATTTTACTTTTTAAATGTTACATACCTTCATAATTCTGATCCTGGAAGACAACAGGCATCTTGGAACTCATGAAGCAAAAGCACTTAAAAGAAAAAGTAAACAAATGTGGATCATAATTCGAGCATTTCCTTTTTGAGTATTTGCTAACAAGTTAAGCCTGCTGGACATAAGTGCCCATTTTTACAAGCAATGCAGGAGCACTTCTGGTTTGTAAGTAGAAACTGAAGGAATCAAACCCAAGAGTACAGGATGAAGCTTATTAAAAGAAAACTCTGCTCTCTCCTACAGTTTAACTCAATCCTTAAGTTTCTTTTTTCCACACAATATGGTTCCAGTATTGCGTGTCTAGCAGAAACCTGCTTGTACATTTTAAAACTTAACATTTCCTTGCTTTGAAATCAAAGGAAGAGAAAGCCAAACTACTTTTTTTAAACTTAACATCTTACATATTTTGCAGAGGAATTTGTCTCTGCCTGCCTGGTATACCACAGATACAAATGAATCTGTAGTTTACCCTGTCAAGTACTGCTGTCAATCATAAATGGGCAATTAGTCCTACTAATGTCAGGAGTACAGCAGCTGCTATAAAAAAGACAGAAAGTTGTGGAACTGTTTCCACTGTTTTTATTGCAGAGAGGAGAATAACTTAGCACTCCCCTTTCACAGCAAAACAAAGCAATTAGATCAGTCAGGAGTTTCAAAGCAGTTGTTACCTCTTCTCAGCACACAGTATTGAAATGCTAAAATTTAAATGTTGGTTATTTATAATGGTTAAATGTTAAACTAACTTAAATGAACTATAAAATATTTCTGTGACATTTAGAGAAAAGTCATAAAATATTTTTCTTGTAAAGTGTCAAGGCATTTACTATTTTCAAGCTCTCCCCAACACACACACACACACACACACACACACACACACACACACACACACACGAAAGAACTGCAGAAAAAGAGACAGGTGGCAACTCTATCAACTAGGTGAACTGATACTGTTCATAAAAAGGTCTTTTATGCTTTTCTGAGACATCCTTGCAGAGGAGGATGCATATCTGGTACACAAATCCATGGTAAAAACTCCCATTGACTTTGAGTCAGTCCATGCAGCTGTAGAGTTCATGAGCATTTTGTAGTCCACAGAGGAAATGTTACCATTGATGGCAACTATAATATACAGTTGAATTTGCTTTAACATATGTTTGTTATGTATCCTCGCATTAAAAACATGAAGAAAAGGAAATCGGAAATAAAAAAAATTTAAACTGTGTTTAAATGCCCATCTGACTGTGTGTGTGTGTGTGTGTGTGTGTGTGTGTGTGTGTGTGTGTGTGTGTGTGTACAGATATAATATAAATATATATATATATATATATATATATATATATATATATATTTGTGTGTGTGTGTGTGTGTGTGTGTGTGTGTGTGTATATTTGGTTTACTATGAGATCATCGAAATTAAGAACAAAATACATTCAGATGTGCAATAGGATGCATATTAATTAGGACATACTTTCGAGTGCATATAGCTAAACGTTCGCATTTGCACTTACATTATGTTTTGCACTTCACTACTGTGTATCATGGGCTATAATGTTTTTGCAGAGGGGCTTGCCCCCCTACACCCTTTGCAAATAATATATTCCATCTCCAAGATCGCACTGCAGTGGTGAAAAGTATAATTTCCTACTCCCCACTGTACTGCAATCTGTAGTCATAACTCCAGTGACATATGTGTAAATGCACAGTGGCATTTGCTAAACTGCACACTAGCAGTTTTGAGTTTTAAGGTGGAGTTTTCCTTTAAGAGCTCATATCCTTAGTCTTCTGAACTAACCTGTCATATTCACTGAAATGATGACTATCCTCCCCATAACTAACTTTACCTCTACTGGTTGCATCAAACAGGACGTAGTCATCAACCTCATGAAATAAATTCCACCTGCTCATAACTGTTTGTATTCTGGATACAAATGTCCTGCATAGTATTTTTATGTTATTTACTTACTAGAAATCTGTGAAAATATGCTAGTAAGAAAAAATGTTAAGTAATGTAGGAAATAAGGCAATAAAAAAAAAAGAAATACTTTAGAAATGTTGAATTTGACTATATCACACCTTTTCAGTACAATTTGATCAATTAATTATCTCAAGTTATCCAAAATTGCAATGTATAATTGTTTCTCTTTTGGATTTTTTTCTGATTGATGAGGAGATGATAATGTAAATAAGCAGGTTTCCTGTACACCTTATCAAAACTTCAGGTAGAGTCTGCAGTTGTCTACAGCTGGCTATATAGTAAACCTTCCAGTTTAGGAACAACCTGACAGTGCTGTCTGATAAGACACGCCTAAATGCAAAACATATACGACTTACAAATTAAAAAAAATCACCAAACCACCGTTGACCACTAACTTGCTTTTTATTGTTTGATACACAGTTTTGTCCATCAGTATCAGATTTCATCAAAACAAGTAAAACAGACTACAACGACACTGATGAAATAATCCTCAGTTTATAATGTGATCAAATTCAGCTTGTTGATTTAAAATACATCATATAAATTTAATATGATTCATATAATGAATGAATGAATCAATAATGAAACCTGTAAAAAATCTTATAAAATAACATTGTGCTTTAAACACATGGCTGCATTCTTTACTGACATTTATTGCAAATGCATCCAGGACAAGGAAATGTAGACTCCTCAGTCTAGAGAGTAATAGGTTACTATCATGCACCCCTTGATCCCTCAAGCCATAAATAATGTGTACCTTATCTCTTCCTCACAGTGACAAACCAAGCTTGCACATTCAGCAAAACATTTTCACTTGTCAGTCTGGTTATTTGTTGACCGTATTTTCAATCTAGAATTAACTGCTTCACTCTGTTTTAATACTATCAAGAAGGTTTTATACAAAATCTGTACATAGAGTTCAAAGGCTAACAAAGCACTAGCACCATGTCCATGAAAAGTAAAAAGTGTTATATGTGATGTAAATATACTCTGTACAAACTTAACACCTCAACCCCCATCTTACTAAAATAATGAAAATATCTGCATTTGATTATTAAAAATGCTACTCAAACACTATAATCAGACTTCATATAAAGTGAGCTTCAATCAAATTATTAGTGAGCTTCAATGAAATTATTAAGGGATGTTAATACAGATACACCTCGTGACTCAAGAAATCAGGGATTTCATTGCATCTCCTGTAATTAAAGGTCTAATGGAGTGTATGGGACTTGAGAATAGTATTTCCGGTTTGTGGTCTTACTCTTGAAAGTGTATTCTATAAGATTGTGATGTACAGTATGTTACAGAAATAATAAGGTGTCCAGAGTTTAATTAGTGGCTGAAGCACTTGAAGGTACAGTGGGGGTATGATGGCCCTTCCTAAGGTTTAGGTTTGTTGGCTCATGCAGCATTTCCTGACCCAAATACTGCCAGAAGGCAAGGACACTGTTAAAGTATTTGAAGTACCAATAGTTTGGTGAAGGAATAGCAGGTCAAATATGGCTGGATCTTTCTCTGTGGAGATCTATACCAAGCTTTGCAAGCCATGAAATGATCCAGCCATATTTGACCTGCTATTCCTTCACAAAACTATTGGAACTTCAAATACTTGGTTAGAGTTAAATCTTCATCAGCATAAAAAATGTAGCATAGTTTGTTCTGGTAAACAAAACTCTTTTCTAAGAGAATGAATACAGGGAAATGGCTGCAAATCTCTCATAATAACTAAAAAGATCAGTGGCCTCAAAAATCTTAGTTATGAATTTCAGAGCTCTTAAGTTGTGTGATATTGTTTAAACAAATAAATACATACTAGAAGGTGCATTATATTCAATAATGTGTCTGATGACATATGAGTAAAGGGGCAACTAAACTTCTTCAGGTCTAGTTGAGATGCCTATGGAAATCACATGAGCCAGATAAAAGGCTTTCTAAGCTACAGTGGAGACCTGATGGTCAAACAAATAAGTGCTTGGTTCCCTTCCAACAGTGTCTGATTGGTGGGGTGCATCACCTATGCAGTAAGTAAAAGAGTTTTGTTTATCAGAACAAACTATGCTACATTTTCTACATTTAATTTGAGAGCACTGCCCTTGCACCAGTTGTTAACATGGTCAAAGCAGTGTTGGAACAATTGCAAGTCAGATTGAATAAAAACACTGAATTTACAGTCGTCTGCAAACTTAGTTAACAATAGGCCAGGCATGACCCTCAAATTCTTTGAAATATATGACAAATAAGAGTGGACACAAAAAAAAAACCAGAACCCTGTGGCACACCACTGATAACTGTTTTGCTTTTAAAATGGTACCAGCAACTCTAACCACATGGGTTCTTTCAGACAACCAGTTAGCTACCCACTGCACAACATAAGGATTTAAATTTAGATTTATAAGTCTATCAATAATGTCTGCATGAGAAATAGTGTCAAAGGCCTTGTCCAGGTTTAGATGTACTGTATGCAGTGCATAACCACTATCCACTGCTTTGGTTACTTTTTCAAAGAAATCAATGAGTTTAAAGATGCAGGACTTTCCTTTGGCAAAGCCAAATTGATGATGGTATAGGGTTAAGAGATTTTTCAATGTCCAGATTAATGAGGTCTGAGATAATGCACTCCATAACTTTACATTCGAGGCTAGTGAGACTAACTGGAGTTTAGTTACCTGGCTCTATAGCTGGGCCACCACTGTGTAATGGCACTACAATGGCTGTATTTCAGGCTTCACGAATGTACCCAGTGGAGAGGCTATGAGAGGATAGTAGCTACTTTCTTTGGGACATAGAGATTATGGGGAACTAGCTCTGAACATTGGTGGGTGTTAATTCTTAACTTCCTGACATAATTAAATAAATATTTGTAGTTATTTTTTTTAATTCAGTGATTATTTTCAGTTTATACTCAGCTTTGGGCTTCTTAATAGTTCCCTTAGACTCTTTATTATTGTGCTCTTAAGGTAGGTAGAACAAAACCTCTTATCAGCATTAAGCAGTTTCTTTCTCTTGTAATAAACTTTATTTATATGGGTATTCCACCACATGGGTTTCTTTTTAAATTTCTCATTACATTTGGTGCAAATAGGGAGTGCCTTATCAAGATAACTATTTAAGCACACTTGTCTTTTGGAGCAGAAGGCCATGGGTTCTATTCCCACACCAGGTAGTTGGATTGCTGGCACTGCATTGCAGCATAAGGGGTTGCAAGAATTCTGAGTGTGTCATCCTACAGATAAAACATTAAAACGTGGTCCCAACTATTTGAGGTGATGGTAGCTCAGGTAGATGTAAAAGATCCCACAGCACCTATTAAAAAGAGTAGGGGACTTTGTTTAAAAACATTATTCACTCATCATAAAATTATGATAAATCCATTAATTATAGGAAAACAAATCTAATGCATTTTCCATATGTTCCCTAGTAACTTCTTTCCCCCAACTTTTTATTGACAATCATTTCTAATACTATTAACAATCATATCAGATATTGGAATTTGATAGTACAATAATATTTGACATCTAATTTTCCAAATAATCCATAAAAGCTAATTATGTTATCTATTTTATGTCTAATCCTTTTTTAAATTTTCATATAAATAAACAATAATATACTTTTTTACATTGTAAAAAAGTTCCATAGTTTCTTTCATATTACAAAATGAATATATTTGTTTATATTTCATATTTGCTTTCACTGTCAATTTTCATATCATTACATGCCATAACAAGTCTTGCATTTCCAATATTTCTTCAAATTTCTCTCATTCATAAACAGCTTTCCCAATTCTCTCTTCCTTATCTTTTCATACTTTGCCATAATAATATTTTCCATTATTTCTTCATACCTTTGTTATCTATTTTTTAATCTCCCAACTTAAATCATACATTTTCATTAACTCATGATATCCATTTTCTTCTTCATCTAAGTTATTTTTTCTTTTTCCTTTGAAAAATATCCTTATATTTTTTCCCCACATTATTTCAACAAAGAACTCTTTTTGTTCCTTGAAATCCCAATAAAATCCAAAACAAATATAATTATACAATATATGCAATAGGGTTTTTTTAGTCTAAATCTCCCCCTTCACTTTTACTATATAATGCTCCTCTCTTTATAGGATTTAAATGAGAACCCATATAAAAGAAAAAAAAATCTCAAGTAACCCTTTCTCTAAACTGAAGGGAAAAGAATATATGCCTCCTATATACCATAATTTCCCTAAAATAAGTGAACGTTTCAAATAAACATTCTTTCTATAAGATAAATCAATGTTTTCTTCACATAACAATTGTTCTAATCTCATTCAAAATACAAATCCACATTTCCTAGCACCTTTCCCCTTTACCAAATTTAAGTCTCAATATTTTAATCTCTAAATTTGTGAAATGTATACCAGCATTTTAACTGAATCTCCAAATCCCTTACATTTTTCTTTATTTTTAACCTACTTTTCTAATGCACATACATGTCTTCTACATAACGTCTTCTATACATCCCTTTCTATCTGCAATAATTACTAAATCATCAACATATGTTATATACATAGGAATCCTTATATTTTGACATAAAGATTTCCTTCATTAATAGATTTCATTGTCCTACTCACCCCAGCAGTACTTACTAAAGCAAACAATAAACTGTTTAAGGGACAACCCTGATTACAGGCTCCCTTGACTAAACTGTACATTAACTTAAATCCTGTTCCAAGAATTACTATACATTGTCTTAAATAAATTTATAAATGTTTTATATAACCCATACTTTACTAGTATTTCAAGCATTTTATGACACATATCATCATAACCTTTTCAATATCACAAACAATTTTGTAATCTAAATTATTTAAAGTTATAGACCTCCAAATTTTTAGCATTTTCACTAATTTATAAATAATTTTAACAAACCCCAATGCCCAGGCCATATTTACCCTAGTGGCATAAATACCACTTTGGGGGTTCCCTGAAAAGATGTCCCTAACCTATCAGGATTAACCTATTCAAGAAAGAATAATATAAAATAAATAAAAGTGGTAGTAGAAGTCAAAGGCATGGATAACAGATTTAGTAATGAGATCTTTTGGAGGAGTATTATAGCAGAATTGATTTAGGTCATCAAGAAAATTAAAGTTTCCTTTTGAGAAGTCCTTGAACACAGGGCTATTTACATGGGTAGTAGTACCACCAGTTTTTAAGGAAAAAAAGCCACTAAATTATGGTCTGATTTACCAAGGCATGGTGATACATATGAAGATGCATATGAAGTGTCCATATTTGTGAGGACCAGATCAAGGATAGTGGGGCCCCCTTGTAGGATGTTTTAACTATTTGTGAAAGAAACACTGGTCATACTGTCCATTAGCAGTGTAGGTCAGCCAGTTTAATGATAGATAGCTGAAGTCCCCCGGTAACAATATCTGGAATAAAATGGGAATTTCAGATAATCTGTTAAGATAGCTCATGGATCAGGATGTGACTACAGTAGCAGCTCTTTTATCCTGCTCTGCTTCTACATATATGTTTATGACAAGAAATTATATAAACAATTCTAAACAACTTAATTGAGTGAATTCTGATAAATCTGGCAGTGCCTGAGGATTGTATCAAATAATTTTTTTAAATATTCCATTATTTTCATGTCAAATGTGTTGTGGAAAATATTCATCACTGTATCCAGCCTTAAAATGAGTCATACAAAGGTAACTTCACAAGATTCTGTACTTAAAAGAGATTCATTCGGTGCTAATTAACATTCAAGAATTACCACTTAAGATAGATAAATTGAACTCCAAAATTAAGGGTTTTAAACAGAACTGCTCCATACAAATGGAACAAATCAACAAAGCTCTGCAGCTGCAGAAGACCCAAATGTCAGGCATTGAAGATTCTTTAAATGACACAGAAGGAAGAATGAATGAGGATGAAAAGAATAAGCAAAATATTCTTCTCCTAGCCAAACCTGATGACCTCAAAAACAAATCTTGAAGCAATAACATGAATATATTTGGATTATATGAAAGAACTGAAGGTAATAATATTATTGATTTTTTTTATCTTCCTGGCTCCCTAAAATTTTAGACTTACCAGAAGCACTATCATTCTGAATAGTGAGAGCACATAGATCTTTAGTTACTCCTGCATCTAAAAACACTTCTCTAAGGTCTACTATTGTTAATTATTTTTCTCTCAAGATAAAGAATTTGTTCTTAAGGCTGCCTGGGATAAATCACCACTCAAAATAGATGGATGTAACATTCATTTTGACAATGACTATTCTGCAGCAGTAATATCTAAGAGAAAACAATTTCTTCCACTTATTAGGAGGACTTAAGAAAAAAAAATGAAAGTACATCTACTGTTTCCTGACAGATTAAAGGTATTCCTTCATAAACTTTTCAAAAGCTGGACCCTGTATGGTCATATCTAAAAACTAATAAATATTAGAACAAACAGAAGATATGGATTGGTTCATTATGTTCTTGAAGAGACAAGCAGAGAAAATGGATAGAAGGTAAGTGAAGAGAAGAAATTAAGATACAAATAACTGTTTTCTTAATTGATATATAAAGAAAATAACAAAGTGCTAAAGATTGCGTTTCTCCTTATACAAATATGTCTACTTTTTATCTTCATATTTCTTTTAAAACAATACTGGAAAATATCTCATATTCATCTGTAACATAAACAGAAGTTAGATAATCAACAAAAAGTCTGCTATTATAAGGTAACCTAACTTTTTAAGTTATACTTGATCCAGTAAAGTATAAAAAACTTTTTAAGAACACAAAAGAGACAATTTAAGAGCTTTCATTCTAACTTTAAGTTCACCATGGAACTTCAGCACAAACATTTCCTTTAAAAACTTTAATCATGAAATTTATTTAATCAACAATTTATCTGCCAAACATAATTACCCAATCGACAAAGAACATCATACATTGCATGTCCCAATCAACAAAGAACATCATATATCACGTGTTTAAATTAAATTAAGTTTCTGTTGTGTTTTTACATTTTTTTTTATACTCTGTTAGATTAAATTAGTTTATATATCAAAGTCTCTAAGTTGCCTTATTCCCATAAATGGGAAATTATTTACTAAAACAGGTCTTGTGCTTCAAGTGACATTTCATGTTTTAATAGCATTAAAAGTGAAAAAATGCCTTATGGGGATAAATAGACAAACATATTCATTGTAAGTCAGTGTAACATTTGAGGAGTTGTTTTACCATTATTAATAGTATAACCTGAAAGTTGTTTACATTATTAGTGCAAGCATTTTGATAATGTGTAGTTGTTGTGCCTTACCAGATGAATTGTGATGTGTTTGTTTTTGGGGGAGGGGTTAATTCCATTCTCTTTACATTATAGTTCACAAATGAAGGCATTGTGATGCTTGGAATAGATATAAATAATCTGTCCTTATAGATTTGTTATATGTGTATCCCTTAGTCTTGATAATGAGATGAAACATTGTCAGAGAATGAGAGAAACGTGTTGTCTGGTTACAAGATGTATTCATAAAAAGTAAAAGTTTTTTTTTCTTTCTCTAGTGTTTGAGCTTTCTCACTTACTTAAACATTTGAAGCTTTCTCTGGTAAACAGCTCAAGCTGTGTGAAGTTTCCAGCCCATGCAGAGAATCAGGGCTGTTAACAGCTTATGATTTTGATTGGTGGACAGCTTTAGAAGGTTAATTTAAATAATAGGTGGAACCTATGAATAATACATTAGCTCAAATGTCACTATGTTCTCAAGTGAATAAAGTCAATGAAACCATTAGACTGTGAATGCAGAATACAATAAGACACAAACTCTGATTTCTGGCTAACAAGTTAAAATCTAAGTTATATTATACTGTAAAGACATAAGTTATATTATACTGTAAAGACATTGCAGCTTAATAATATAATTCACTATGCTATAGTATATTACCAAAAGTTTATTTTTTCTCTTTCTAGATGATTAGTTTTGATATCTTTTTTGAATGAAAAATATGCATATGGACATACCATTTCTGTTATATAAAGCAGTATAGTTTGTTACATAAGACAAATAAGAAAGCTATGCAAAGCATGTAAACCAAAGATTTGGTGAATGTTATATTTACATTAAGATCTGTCAGAAGTGTTGCTCTTTATCATTTAATAAGGAAAACCAAATAATGCTGCATGTATTGTGATATATTCTTAAGTACATTTCTTGAAGACTATATTTGAATGTACATATTAAGATGTTTCATAGAAGCATTATATTAATACTGACGCAAAAATATATATGACATTGGCAACCTTTTTATTAGAAGCTTGATTACATCTGTTTATCCATTATTAGTACATTTTCACTGAATGAAAATGGATGATTTGGGAAGGAAAGTAATCTTTTTGTGAGGCACATAACAGGCATCTTTAAATGCAGTACAGCAGTTTCTCACCTTTCAAGATGACAGTAGATGAGATTCAAGATTGCATATAGTTATCTAACAATAATAAGAAATTTTATTTATCTCTTAGTGTTTTAAAGAACATATGAAAATGAGAAATATGCAAGTTAAACAACAACTTTGGGATATATAATACTTCTCTTATTTTTCACACAATATGCCAGTTTTAAAGGATATAGACTTGAGTTCACTTTACTTTTAATGACAATATTGTTTAATTGCAGCAGAAGGGTTTGGGCATTTTGGAATAGTAGATGGATGGGTTTGCTTTGATGGTTAGACTATTCAAGCCGGGAGTGTTAGACTCCATGAGAGGTTTGAAGGATTTTAAAAGTAAGTGCTTAGTTACATTAAATGTTTTTTGTGGGTGTCTACAATAACAATTATTATAGATCTATTTAAACATTTAAGTATTAATGTCAGTATGACTATTAATAAGCAGTTCTTTAACAAAGAAGAGATATTATACTTGATCCATATACTTAATTTTAAGAGAGTTACATTTACACTGTTGACCCGTAAGACAAATTACATTTATTAATTGTATTTCCATACATGTTAATGGATTGAATAACTGTGCAAGAGGGGTAGTCTAAACAAATATTTGAAACCATTTAACTCTCAAGTTATTTTTCCACAAGAAACACCTATTGACAAAAGATAAAGACAGACTTAATACTAAGTATTACTCTATATTATCTAGTTCACAATAAAATAAAAAAGAAGAGTTGCTATATTATTGAAAAATTATTTGCCTATGCCCAAAATCATTGACGCATATATGGATGATAAAGGTATGCTTTGTCCTGTTGGCCTAGAATATAATAAGAGAATATTAACCTTTAACTTATACTGGATTTCTGGAATAGGAAATAAAACTGTTGAACAACTTCTGGAACAAGTAATTCAAATTTCAAAAGGCAGGATTATACTAGCAGGAGATTTTAATTGTATACTGTCACCAAATGATACTAATACAACAGGTAAATGGAAAATACAGGTATTAGCAAAGGCACTGTTAAAGTTCACCAAACTATTTCACCTTAGGGACATAAATGATTTCTCAGATCCAGAACCACTTTTGTTTATTCATTACTCACATAGACATAGAACAGAATCCAGAATTGCTAGAGTATAGGTTTCAATTGAGTTGGTAGATAAACTGGACAAAATTAAAGCAGTAACTTGCCCACTTTCAGATCACAATGCAATCACATTTAAGCTGTTTTTAAAATCTAACAATAACATTAAGATCAGCAGGATACCAGCATATATAACTTGCTTAAAGGATTTTAAGGGCTTTTTTATTAAAGGAATTATTTCTTTTACAGAAATTAACAATACAGGAGATATTTCAGAAATCTATCCATGGGATGCACTAAAAGCATATCTTTTGGTAGTGTGACTAATTAGCTATTAATAGAGAAAAAACAATGGAACAAAGAACTGTATGATATACAATAAAAACTTGACAAATTAAAACAGGAAAATCAGACAGGAAATAATAACATAGAAGAGATTAATAATCTACATAATAAGTATTTGGAAATTTTAAATCATAAAACTCTGATTAATCTAGAAAATTTTAAGATAATTAATTAGCCCAAAATCTATGCATAAGTTAGCTAACAGAACAAAACTACTTGGTAAGTCTAACCGTATAAAGGAGATTTGTTTACCTAAGAGAAAAGGAAAAGTGAATAAAATAGAAGATATTTTAAAAGAATTTAGAAATTATTACAATAAAATCAACCAGTATAATATAATAACAGACTCAAAAGGGATAATCAAAACTTTAATAAAAAAAATAAAAAAATAAATTATCTGATGATCAATGCAGGATTTTTGCAGGGGCTGCAAACCTAGAGCACCCCCACTCAGTCCCCCTCACACAGCCATTCCAGTGTCCCATTACTTGGGTATTTCTCCCAAGTTGCCATAAACACTGTTCAAAACTCTCAGTGTACATACTGTTTTTTGCTTTACTTTTACAATGATTACAGATATTTGGATTTAATTTACAACTTTTATTTCAAATTTTATAGCACAAACACTGATAGACATTTGCTAAACAAAGCAATAGCCTTACAATGAAAATAGTCTTAGCATTAAAACTTCTCTGCCTTTGAAACTCACATTCACCGAAACAGCATTGAAACCCACATTCAAAGAAAATGCATCTGGCCAGTGGCAGGTTAAGTTTACCTTTGGGCTGTTTTCAGATCATAGGCCCCTTGCAAACATTTTTAGGATCATACAAAAGTTCTTTGATTCACCTTCTTGATTGTTTTAATTATAATATATAATAAGTGAATTATATTCCTTGCATAATACAGCACCACTTGGAGTGTGTTTTAAATTTATAGTTTTAAAAATGTTTCCAGTAAGCAGGGAAGCAAAACATATGAACCAATGATGACAAACTGCCCAATTTAGAACATTTCAACCATAAAAGGCCACTCAAACTTCTGTCATTATAATACACCAATATCAGTCAATATGCACAATCTCTGCAGAAGTAAAAGTCATTTGAATAATTCCACAATAAAGAAATCTGAAACTAATGAAGTGGTTGTTGCTAGAAAACAACTTTATATTTCAGAGTTTCATTTACAAATTCAGTACCTCCTGCCCTCGAAGAATAAATTGCCTATGTTTCATTAAAAAATGGTAAATTGGTATATTGCAATAGGGAATGGGTGGCAAGCTGAAAAGCAGGTTCATAGTTACAAGGCATCTCATCCACAGTAGGACATACTCAGGACTGCAGCATCTCACCCCCTTAAAATACAAATCTACATGCTGTGGGAGTAGAACCTACAGCCCTCTGCAACAAGATGTAAGTATGCAACCTGCTGTGCTACTAACACTGCTTTAAAATTCTATACCACAGACTTAGAAGACTAAACATGAGCAGCAGTAAACTTATCTTCCATTGACGCTCACAATTCCTTGACAATGCACTTGAAAATGAATTCCATCTGCTAACTCTAACTAGGGCATTTCACCCCCCCCCCCCCCACACACACACACACACACACACACACACACACACACACACACACATACCTCAAACTCTTAATGCAAAATATCTGTGCAAAACCTAAAATAAATAGGGACAGAGTATAAATATTACTTTCACAAACTTAGAAATTGTTAGAATAACAGGATTTGTGTTAGTATGCATTTTTCTAAAGAATATGATGTCTAAAACTCAAATGTCTGCCATTATTTAGCAACTTCAATCCTTTTTAGGAGGAATATGGGGCAGAAATCTGGACATTCTGCAAAAAATGGACATCTGAGGGGTATGCTACCTTCCTGTTATACATACATACACACACACACACACACACACACACACACACACACACACACACACACACACACACACACACACACACACACACACACACACCATACCTCTCAATCTTTAACACAAAAAATCTGGACAAAGCCTGTTATAATGTTGGGGACAAAGGTCCAAAACTAGGGACACATTTTGAAATTTGCTAGAATAACAGGTGTTGTTAGAATGCATTTTCTGAAGGATATGAAGCATGAAACTCAAATGCATGTCATTATTTAGTAATTTTAATCCTTAGCTCATCCCAGTGATTTGTCAAAAAAAAATGAATTTTTATGAGGAGCAGACTAAAAATATAAGGCAAAAAAATCTGGACATTCTGTAAAAATTTGTACAATTGAGAGATATGACACACACATACATCCCCTACCTCCTTAGAAAGTGGACAGAAAAACAAGTTTTGCATTAGTATGCATTTTCTGAAGGATATGAAGTCTAAAGCTCAAATCTCTGTCATTATTTTCTGACTTCAGTCCTCAATAATTTGCAAGAAAAAGACAGTTTTATGATAAACAAACTGTAAACGTGAGGTAACAATATGACCCTCCCTCAATCTTACACATACTCCTACCTCCCTCTTACTTGCACACACATACAAACACACACACACACACACACACACACACACACACACACACACACACACACACACACACGCATACACACACACACGCATATACACACACAAACACCTTTCCTATCTATTTCTTACATACATGCATACACGCCCCTATCTACCTATTTCTTACATAAACACTCCTCTTTAACACAAACACACACACATGCACACACCTACCTCTCACTTGTACATTTGTCTGCAGTCCAAATGTCTTCTGGAATTCAAATTCCACGCAAGCACGGAAGATGAAGCTGTAAACCATCAGTCACACAGATGTAACAGGTTTTTGCAACCTGTTTTTGTCTTCTGCGTCTCTGCGACTGGATGCAAAGGGCATTCTTAAAGAAAAATGCCCTTAAAAAAACATTTTTTTAATTAAAAGAAAACTAATCTCCTGGCCATCTGCTTCCAGAGGGGTGCAAGTGCACCCCGTTGCACCTGCCTGCAGGCGCCCTTGTGACCAAGTAAAATTAATTTATAACCCTGTCTCAATGTCTGAAATTCAAACTCAAATTAACAAATTAAAACCTAACAAAGCACCAGGTAATGAGGGAATTATACCAGAACTTTCCAAGTTACTATCTAAAGAAGCTTTGAACATATTACACAAAGTTTTTTCTATAGTTAAAGACTTAACAAAAGTTCCTCCCGCCTGGAAATATACTCCCCAGTTTTAAAAAGTAACAAAAATCCAACGGAATGCTCTTCATACACATCAATTTTCTTTTAAATGTAGACTATAAATTATTCATGGCAATTCATGTTAATAGATTAAATATAGTCTACCTTCCATGATTAATGAGGATCAAACTGGTTTTACTCAAAATTGAAATACTTATGGCAATATCAAAAGACTATTTTATTTATTTTTATTTTATTTTATTTTATTTTATTTTTGTTAACCGGGAAAGTCCGACTGGACAGGGAGAAAAGCTCCATGATACAATACAATATTAGATGAAAACAGTACAAAGCAATTCTTAACATTTATAAGTAGTACAGAGGACCATTTACCTGGCATGTGATAACTAGAAGAATATACAGTCAGTACTCTAGTAGAATATACAAGTAGTACAAATAATACAAATATATATAAATAATTTTTTTTTTTTTTTTTAATATTAGTAAATATAAAGTTGTAATACATTTATGCTTTAGTGTAACTGAGAAGTAAATAAATGTCCATAGTGGCATAAAATAGGGTAAAGGTATAGGTAGGATGAGAGTAAGATCATCTCTGTTAGGTATTGTGTTAGTCTAGAAACAGATTAGAGTGTTTTTCAGGTAAGGGATATGGTACAGAATAGTACAAGTGTTGGAATGTTTACTGCTTATAGATGGATGAAATGTTAGGATGAATCTGTGGGATAGCAGTAGAGCTCAGTAAAGGAAAATGTTGTAGTGTAGCATAGTCAATGCAACTGGAGCATAGATGTTGCTACCCTGGGGTATAGCAAGAGCAGAGCCAGATGTTAGAATAGTAGGATTTCAAGAGGTGTTTGAAATGGGTGCAAGAAGTAGTGCTGGTTATATTGTTTGGGAGTGAGTTCCAGGTTTGTGCTGTTGTGCAGGCAAAGAGAGATTTACCTGCTTCATTTTTATGTCTAATTACTTGAATGAGATTTTGGTTGCTGGATCTCAGGGCTCTAGTGGTGGTGTAGGGCTTCATTAGTTGTTGGAGGGCAGGTGTTTTTTCAGGGTAGTAGTAGAGTTTATGTGCAACTATGGCTTGATTGAGTCTAAGTAGCTGAGGAAGTTCCAGCCACTTGAGTTGCATTAGGGAAAGACAGTGATGGGATCTATTTGAGGAGTCTGTTGCAAATTTGGCAATTTTGTTGTAGCATGATTCCATTTTGTGAAGTTCGGTCCGTGAAGGTTAGTTAAGATAGGGAAGCATAGAGAAGGATAGAGAGGAGATGGCTTCTTGCAATAGTGGCTTTGGTCTGAATAGTCATGAACTTTTTATTTCTATAGAGCAGACCCAGTTTTCGGTTGACCTTTTGATGGTTTGTGCTATATGGATATCATACTTTAGGTGGTTATCAATGTCAACTCCTAGTAGTTTGGTGTGGTTGGTTGGTGTGATTTGAGTATTGTTTTTGGAGCATATAGTGAGGTTATAGTCAGAGTTGGATGATCTGCCAGGAGTGAATAGTATTAGTTTGGTTTTCTTTGGGTTGAGAAGAAGTTGTATTTTAGTAAACCAGGTTTCAGCTAGGGTAAAGTTGTATTGGGTGATGGTGTGTAGTTCCTTAATGCTGGTGGCAGCACAGGTTATGGTAGTGTCATCAGCATATTGAACTACTGTAGCAGTGGGTAGTGAAGAAGAAATGTCGTTAGTGAAGAGGGAGAATAGCAGTGGACCAAGGATTGATCCCTGAGGGACTCCTATGGACACTGGTAAGAGAGGGACAGCTTTTCTTGCCAGAGAACTGCTTGTTGGCGTTCTGATAAATAGCTGCTGAACCAGAGTATGGTGGAGGGCAAATATTGAGACTAGATAGAGTACTGAGGAGCAGATTGTGGTTAACCATGTCAAAGGCTTTTGATAAGTCGAGGAAGATGGAAGATACGAAAAGACCTTGGTTTCTAAAGTGATTGACTGTGTTGGTATAGGATAGAAGGGCAGTGGTTGTGCTGTGGGAGGGTCTGAAGCCATGTTGGGAGTTGGATAGTAGTTTATTTTGTTGAAGATATTGCATTAGTTGCAAGTGGACAACTCTTTCTAGAATTTTTGATAAGGGTGATAGTATGGCAATTGGACGATAGTTGGTTAGCTCTAAGGAGTTGCCACCTTTATGCAGAGGGACAATATGGGAGATTTTCCAGTGGGTGGGAACTTTGTGTTCTGAGATTGATCTATTAATAAGAATTGACACTGGGTAGGATATGGTGTCTGCTGCTATCTGAAGGAAATCAGCAGGAGTTTATCGGCAGCTAGTGTAGTTGGTTTTAGCTTCCTAAGGAGGTTTGCAACCATTTTAGTGGACACTGGTTGTAGGAAAAGGTAGAGAAATTATTTTTGTATGATTGTTATATGTGATAAAAGATTGCATAGGGGTGTCATTATTTTCTGGGTATTGGCTAGATTTTGAACTGTTTCTGTAAAGAATTTATTAAATTGAGTGGGAATATCATCTTGGTTGTTTGGCAGTACAGGGGTGGGAGTGGATGCTTTTCCAGGGTGAAGTAGTCTATTAATGGAGGTCCAGAATTTATGTGGGTTATGGCTATATTTATCCTGTAGGTTTTGTAATAGTTAGACTTGTCTAGTTTAGTTAGTCTCTTGGCTATATTACGTAGTTCTGTATACTTTGACCTTAGGATAGTGTTAGAATCTTTGTGGGAAGCTATCCAGAGTTTGTCCTTTCTTTCATTATCTTTTTGTCTCTTTGGTGAGCCATGGGGCTTGGTGGGTTTGTCCTGATGGATCTAGAAGGGGCATGATGGTCTAGGATATGTAGGAAGGTAGAGTTAAAGTATTGTACAGCTTCATTGAGAGGTAGTTGTTTAAGAGGGAGCCAGTTGCAGCACTTTAGTGCTTTATTAAAGTCATTGGCTCTGAAGCTTTTTTTATTACGTATTATTTTTAGTAGAGGTAGGTTGGGTAGGTGTTGGGTCTTGCTCCTTATTAGGTAGGTGGGTTGATGGTCACTTAGACTGTCAGGTAAACAGCCAGATTGATGTACAAAAGTGGGGTGAGATACCAGAATCCAATCCAAAACGGATTGACGTTTGGTTGTTTTGTCTGTCCTAGTGGGGGTTGTGATTATTTGGGAGAACCCATAAAGGTTGATGTGATCTGAGGGATAATCTTTGGAGCAGTTGGCCCAATCTATGTTAAAGTCACCTAGTAGTATTGTTTCGTAAGGGAGGAGAGTGACAACCAACTTAACACTTTCCATAATGGGATTGTTGTTACCTGGGGTATATATATGCCCTCATGATGATTATTTGTTTGTTTGGGTTTAATTTAAATTTTGCTAGGATAAGTTCTACGTTGTTGATTTCTTCATTATTATAGTCAAGTAGTTCTAGTGAGAGGTGGCTTTGGAATAGAATTGCTACACCACCACCCTTTTTACCTTTCCTGTCTTTACGCAAGATATCATAACTTGGGGCTATGATCTCATTATTGTGGTGATCAGGTTTAAGCCATGTTTCTGTTAGTACCACTATGTCAGGTTTGTATAGTGCTAACAAGGCATGCAGGTCATGTATTTTGTTTAGTATGCTTCTTGCATTGATATTTAGGAGGAGGAGATGCTTTGGGCTTGAAGAAATGGGGAGTTGGTAGCTTTATTTTGGCTTCTTCTGTTGAGGTAGCCAGGATTTGGGTGAATGTCTCCACAGCAGGAGAGTTTTAGGAGTAAGTTTAAGTATAGTTTGGTGAGTTTATTCAGAATTTTGGATAACTTGAGTGAGGTATGGGTGTAAGGCTTTATTGCTAATTTGTTATAATAGAGAGATGGGGTTAGAAAGGATGTAGAGTTGGGGTTGTAATAGGAGAGTTTAGAAGTTGTGTGTGGTAAGTTATGGGTTCGGTTTGCCATGGGGGTGGAAAAGTGATATTAAGATGGGTGTGATATGAAGAGAGTAGAGAGAGTAGAAGTAGGATGGAGATAGTTGCTTGATAAAATAAAAGTTTATGGAGAAAGGGGTGTTGTATGCAATACATGTTTGAATTAGTGTGAGGATAAAGTTGCTTTGGAAGTAAGATTGGTGAGTAGGTTAGGGTGGAGATATTGTGGGCGTGGACTAACCACAGTAATGGACTATGTAAACAAAACAAAAGAGAATGTAACATTAATGAGTCTAGACATTAATAGTGATTTTGACTCTGTGAATTAAAAATATTGGTTAGTCTTAGAGGAATGTAATTTTTCAAGTAATTTTACACATCTTATTAATCTTCTTTATGACATTTGTTTTGCATACGTTAAAATAGGCACTTTTACTTCTGATTCAATACATAGTTTGAAGGGAACTAAACAAGGATGTCCTCTTTCTCTCCTGCTTTTCACCCTAATTATGGAACCTTTTTCTAATTTTATTAGGTCAGATTTAGAAATAAAAGGCATTAGCATAAATGTGAATTTGGTTTCTAAAATCCAGTTATTTGCTGATGACATTCTTCTGACACTGAGTGACAGTAGTAGTTCCCTTTCTGATGTTTTTAAGGTAGTGGATGTGTTCCAAAAAAATCTGATATTTCCTTTAATAGTAACAAAACAAAAATACTGCCCATAAATGCCAATATTGATAGGATAAATGATAGATTTACTAAATATACTGTCAATGACAAAAAAAATTAACTATTTTAGGGGGGTCTACTATACATGGTCGACATTTCAGAATGTCGAAGACCATATGCCTAAGACCATATGATCGACATTCAAAATGCTGACAATGTAATAAAAAAAAAAAAAAAAAAAACACACACACAAAACTTACCTTCATACTGCTAGCAGTGGGACTGCACTCCCCACACCCCCTGTAACTTAAATACACCATCTCTGAGATTGCACTACAGTGCAGAAGATGGAAATCTTTCCATTCCTCACTGTACGGAGATGCCGGTTCTGCATGGTCGACATTTCGGAATTTCAGCTTTTAAAAGGCAGTATTACATTAAAGAGCAATTCTTTCCCCCAGCATTTTGTGACTGGGGCAGTTGCCCATCTCGCCCTACCCTAGCTATGTTACTGCACAATTCAGATATTATTTAGAGAAGATGCAAGCGGCTGTTTGCCAGGTGTGGCATGGTACAATACCTCAAATCCCATAGCACACTGAACAGGTGGATAACTCTACCTTTCACCTGATCAGTCATGCAAAAGTAAATAAAACTGTGCAGACAAGGACACTGCATCCCAGATGAATTAACATTATAAGTATGCATATGAAAGCAAAAGCATACAAACTAGGCCTCGTACCTATGATATCTCTATTAGAATTCAGACATCAAGCAGAGGGGAAGAAAATTATGCCCTTGGGAACTTTCTGTCCTGGGGGAATTCTGATATGATCTTTCTATGCATGAAATAGTTGGTACACACTGCCAATAATAATCACTTTTAGATTATGTACAAAGATGCAGCTCCTGGTGCCAGAAATTCTTGGAAACTCACCAAGAACAAGATTTTTCATTGTACTGCAAAATTGCTGAAGCTATTTCCTACAGTTAATGACAGACAGTGCAATTAGCAAATTCTGCAGGTAACTCTTAAGGAAATAGCCAAAATTATGTTGTATGTTTATATTTATGTACTGAAAACAAAATAGAAATTGTATCCATTATTTGCTTGAATTACTTGGATACAATATTTAATCACTTGGATATGCACCAATGAGATAGCAAAGGTTATAAAACAACATTCCATTATGGTTTGTAATTTGCTATTTGCACATCAGAAGGATTCTTTCTGATGGCATGCATTCACCAGTTTTATATGACAGCAGTAAAAAAATAATAAAGTTGTTATATAAAGTCCTACGGAGTATAATGACAACTTGCTCTGCATAACCTGCTACAGCAGCTGAAATACAGTACCATGATTCAAAAGTTCATGAACTACTTCTTGTACACTGTTATTTTGTTTATGTATGTATTAGTTAGGAGATGGACTGCTCCAAGCCATGGTCGACACATTAATCTGTAATATAAGACTCCAAAGAACTGGAAACAATAAAAACAGACATTGTTTTTTCATAAGGGTTGAACCCAGTCAAATCATTTGTCCATGTACAAAACAGGCATATTTCTTGACAGTCTTCTTCTTTCGGCTTTTCCCAGTTAGGGGTCGCCACAGCGGATCACCTGTCCGCTCATGATTGGCAGTGGAGTTTTTACAGTGTCGAGTTGCCAGCCTGGTGCCCAACCTTCCACAGAAGGCACACACATGCACACACTCACACCTAGGGCCAATTTAGAGTGTCCAATCCACCTACTGCATGTCTTTGGGATGTGGGAGGAAACTGGAGCACCCGGAGAAAACCCACGTGACCAGAGGGAGGACATGCAGACTCTGCACAGAAGGCATCCCAGCTGAGAGGCATATTTCTTGACAGTGAAAAACAAAAATAATTTTAATTAAATAGTAACTAAATGCAACTTATTTTTATTACTCAATAGCCCAAGCAGCCTTAAAAGTCATCTCAGGTAACCAATTCCAGTATTCTTTAGATGAGATCCTTCCACTTCCCTTCCCCATCCTAAGCGTGGCTAAGACATCCTTCTCGCACAGGGTTCTTTGTGTGCTTACTTAGAAAAAGCACAGGGTTCTTTGTGTGCTTACTTATAAAAAGCACAGTATATACCCTATTGCCAAATTCTGTATCTTTATTCAAGATTTCAATGGATTTTAGTTGAGAAATGTTTTCCCTTTCAAAATTCTATTTTTGTCTTGACATTTAAGTACTTTTCACAAAATTAAGATTTCTGGAGTACTCTGCTTCAATCATAAGGAAGAATGAAGAAAGCATTCTGGTATACTAATAATAGTTAACACCATCTCTGAATGGCCATTCAGAATTCTTGGCATTATTCTGTATTTAAAAATTATATCAGAAGAGTTATTTAAAAGAAACGTATAATCAATTCTGGAAAACGTTTTTCAAATCAATATGTGAATATCTTTGTGTATTATAATTTCTTAACCTCTAACACATTACTATATTTTTGATGCAATAAATTAAATGCCTTATATAATAACTTATATGACTGTATTTTATAATATGTTTCATTCTTAGGAATATCTTTTATCACATTTTTGATCAAGGATACTGTTAAACAATTTCCAGAAAGAATAATATGTTCACTTGAGAAAAAATTAAAACTCTTCTAATCTTCAAGAAACTATATATATGATGTAGATGACACATATAGGGAGACCTGAGTGTCTATTTTATTTTGCCTTTCTATATGAGTAAGCTGACTCCTTCCATTTTTTGTCCTATATAACTGTATCAAACTATTAATATTGTATCGAAACTTAGTCTTGGGGATTCAGAAAAAAAAAAACACTTCCATCAGTAAGAACTCTAGCAAAAAGGGCTTGTTTACATGATTCAGAGACATGTTAGCCATAATGAGGAAAGACCATGTTATCTGCTAATTTGCATGCCTCTGAATCACCTATAACTATTGGGTGTGCAAAACAGAAATTTCCTACAGTAGCTTATCCTGGCGGCCTATGCATTGCATTGGTACAGGAACCTCCATCTCACTCACTCTACCACATATGAGTACACATTCAAACACACACACACACACACACACACACACACACACACACACACACACACACAGACACACACACACACAGACACAGACACACACACAGACACAGACACAGACACAGACACACACATTGACATACCTCTAACCTATTCCTGAGTCAATAGAACATCCCAAGTGTCTCTTCTTATGTTTCTCTTCCTGCCCTTGTAAATCACACTTCCATAAAGTCAGTCATAATGCCAGACAATAACATTTTATTCTTCTTATGGTTCTTACTATGCATTGTGATGCTAGAGCATCTCCTTTAGTAACTTTTTAAGTGAGAGTAAATGTTGTTGTGTCTTTCGGCTTTTCCCGGTTAGGGGTCACCACAGCGGAACTCCGGTCCGCTAATGATTGGCAGTTGATTTTTACATGCTGAGTTGCCAGCCCTAATGCACAACCTTCAATGAAGATATGTCCATTCACGCATGTCTCCACTCAGAAGACACTCTAGCTGACAGAGTAAATAATGCTTTAAAATTCTCCATGGTATCATCTAGTGTTCCTCCTGGCTTTGTCCTGGAGCCTTCTCCCACACAGACAGACAGACAGACAGACACACACACACACACACACACACACACACACACACACACACACACACACATATGCCCCTCTCAAATGTCTCTCTCTGATATAAGGTGATGCTCCTGCTGTTTGCCCCTTTTAGCTGTCCTCCACCTTGTAACTCATGTACTATTGCAATCATTGAATAATTCCAGAAAACAGTTTTTCATACTTCTTATTATAAAAAAAATCACTACCCTAACAGATCATATAGTATAGTGGGTTAATTCTACTGCTTTCTCTGTCAAAGGTGCAGGGCTTGAGACTTCCTCATCCTGTACTTTTGTGTTTATTTTTATGAAAGATTTAGTCAATTTTTACAGAATTCCTGGTGGTAGCACAGAAGACTAATAGCCTCTTTCTGTATGTAAGGATACAAGATTTAAATATTTTTAGTGCCTTTCAGGCTTCCAGGAAAGAGTTTTTCCTAGTGTCTGGTATTCCTCCTGACCCACATCTTTCATGCTGCAAAATATCTATTTAAAAATTTTTATGTGCCTTTCTGACATGTTGTAAACATTGTCTTTTGTGTACAGTATCTAGTATTCTTCCTGACCCACATCTTCCATTCTACAACTCTTTTTAAGTTCATGCTTTTAAGACCCCTGGTGTCTTTTGTTCCCCCCAATACTGCAGGATTTTCTCATTAGTCTAGGGGAGTGAGGAGGTGTGACAGCCCCCTCATATGCGCACACACACACACACACACACACACACACACACACACACACACACACACACACACACACACACACACACACACACACACGCGCGCGCACACATACACAGAGACCTACCCTGACCATCTCATAGGTGGCCATCCTACTGTGGCCTCTCAAGCAGAGATGAACATATATACTCATAAATGCACCTCATACAAATATGCATGCACTTGCCTCCAGCACTACCTGTCTGCTAAACTGCCTGGCATGTACAGTGGATATAAAAAGTTTACACACCCCTTGTTAAAATGCCAGGTTTTTGTGATATAAAAAAATGAGACCACAGTAAATCATTTCAAAACTTTTTCCACCTTTAATGTGACCTATAACATGTACAATTCAATTGAAGAACAAACAAATCTGTTAGGGGAAAAATATAAAAAAATAAAAAAGTACAATAAGCTGGTTGTATAAGTGTGCACACCCTTAAACTAATACTTTGTTGTGTGTGCACACCCTTAAACTAAAACCTTGTTGAAGTACCTTCTGATTTAGAAAGAAAATTAACAAAAAGTATACTGATTGTATTAAAGTACGCTAATATGTATGAAACTGCAGCATTACAATAGTAAAAAAGGATGATGAAACATTCTTTTAAAAGGATTTCAATAAGTTAAATTAAATTAGACAATAATGTCAAATAGTATTTTATTTATTAACCAAACTAAAATGAGATGGGCAAGAGTTAGAGTCTTCTTTATGTATAATTCCTACTTGCTTAAGCTCTTTGATTGATATGTTGATTTGGCGGACCAGATCCTCATAGTTTGATAAGTCAATCTTTAACATTTAGAGGCACTACTATTGTCTTCTACTATTTTAAAAATGCTAGGTATGATGTATTTTATTGTATACAAATAGCACTAAATATAATCTACAGAAGAGAAGATATTCATTTTATAGTACAAAAATGTATCCCCAAATAACTTAATACTGTACAACATTATAAAAGACTGGCTTGAGAGATAATGTAAATAGATAGGACAATATGGAATATCCTTGCCTAGTCCTATTTAAGATCCAGATTGGAGAAGAAATTTTTCCACCTACTGCCAATCAAATGAAGGTGGATTCATAAAAAAACTCTGAGGGGCATGATAAATTTGTTTGAAAAAATGAATGTTTTGAGACATTCATAAATGAAGAGAATATTTATGCTGTAAAGACTTACTTATGTCTAGTGCAAATTCAACCATAGGCATGTTAGTTTTTTTATTATTATGTTTAGAGTTAATCCTAACATAAAATCACCATCTTGGTTTTGCCTCCTTTATTAAAACTCATCTGCAATCTTAGAATAATTCTCCCAACAAGTTTACTAATCAGTTAGTTAAGATTGTAAGGCACAGTACAGTTTAACTTCTAAGAAGCCTAAAGAACTTGAAGAATAATTCTTGATCAAATGAGGGTCTGTACTTGGCTTATGGATTAAGACTGTTCTATATCAATTCATATATTTGTTTGAAAACCCATTGTTTTTAATGGCAATAAACAGTTTCTGAAAACTAGAAAACCAACCATGGATATATTTCTACCAAAAGTTATAACAAATCCATTCAGGCACATTAAAGGAGATAAAACGTCAGAGGCTGCATGAAAAGAGAAGTCAGTCTGCAGTACATTCAAAGTGTCATTTAGAATTTTAATAGGATTAAAATTGGAAAGGAGGATGGTAATATACTGGATAAATTAATGTATGGTTTATTACTTTAATATTTCTATAATGCATATAATACCACATATAAACATCTTTATGAATGCAGACATTTTCTTTAATAGAGATTATATATATCATTGGAATAATGATTATGTTTTAATATACTTGCAAGATATTTACAGGAAGTGTTCGACCATTCATAATATTTGGAAATAAGTTTGGCCTCAAAAATAGTTTCCTCTATGGTCTGTAAAGTTTTAATTTCACCCCAAGATGCAGATAGGCTGATAAGCTAGTAATTAAGAATCAGTATTTTTTGTAAATCTTTATCCAGTTTAGTATTTAGTAATCAGTTGCTCTAATTCGGTTATCTTCTTCACTAATGAAGATCCCTCTTAATGAAACTTTAAATATCACCCATCTTCTAATTATTATCCAATGTATTCTGAAAACAGAGATGAAATAATCCTAGGAGATTGTTGAGAAGATTATTTTCTTTTAACAACCATGGATTAAGTCTGCACTTAGATTTGGTATTTATGGTTTTTGAAATTTAATAAAAAGATATATTATCCAGAGATATGAAAATTAATGTTCATTTTTATACTCCAAATCATGCTTATTCTAAGATTTTGAAAGCAGATATAAGTAAGATATATACCAGTCAAATGAGTCTTTTATACCCATTGCATTCTTTTGTAAAGTAGTATTTTTTAATTAAAAGGAGTTTCAGATCCTAGCTTATTATAATCCATGCTCAAACTTGAGTTCTATTCCCCGGTCAAAATGTTGTTATGGTTGTCAAAGATAATAAAATATTAAAAAGACATCTTAAAAAGGGACTATCACCACAGTACATATACTATAGCTATTATTAGAGGTCTAAGAAGCATATGGATGCTGTCATCAGCTGTAGTAAAACTTCCATTTCTGTCTTCCTTAGCTTGAAAATTAACAAAAGGGAATTTTCATATGATTAGGATTGCCATACCATTCTTACTGGTAGAATTATATAGCTACAAAATTGTGAGAAAGCTTTTACATTTATATTCATCAAAATGTGCAGCTTGCATATTTGTCTCCAGTATTAGAAAGATGTTAGTGAACATTTGGTAAAGTATGTACCAAAATGTTTCCTGGTGGGGAGATGTGGATACAATGGAGAGTCCTGTGACATTTGTCATGTATTTAAATACCCCAATAAAGTATAACTAATCTTTACAACATGATAAACTCACAATATCGAGGCTCACATGAGGTACGCAAGCAATATGAAGCATATAGTCACATAAATGCTCAGTGTGCTTCAACCACAAGAGAGTTGCCAATGCATATTTAGTGACAATAATACAAAAAAATCACATAATGAACAAAGAAACAATCAAATATCCCTTGCAGTTAGCTGCACTATCCTTTGTGCTAATCCCAATGTCTTCCCTAGAGCTATCATGAGAGATCTGGTAACAAATGCAACCAATGTCAGACTCAGAAGAGAAATATCTACAATATTAAACGCAACCCTAAAAATAATAATCTCAGTTTAAGCATTAACAGCTAGAATTTCATGGTTAACAAGAATTGTCAGTAATAAATAATCGGTATATTTAACCACCGTGCACAATCCATAAATATGATCAAAACCAAGAAAAAGACAGAAGGAACATACTGGCAACACACCATTTTTGTCAGAATTAGTGGCTGAAATCTGATTGAACAGCAAAAACATATTTCCTTTACATCTGGAGGTACTTGTAAGTCATATCCAATGCAGTAAAATGAAATCAGAGCTAAAGGCAAAGTGCATGTGAAACTGTCAAGCCTATAATAGGTTCATAGGTAGGTACTAGGCTATTGGCCCGAGGGCATTTATAAGCCTAGCCAGAGTGTGTCAGATTTCGCCGCCCCATTGATTAATTAACTGAGCCGCTGTCAAGAAGAGCCAATGAAGTGATCCCAGGGGTGTATTTTCTGTTACCCATCCACTCATCAAGGTTTTTCTTGAAGAGAGTTAGTGAGGGGCTCTGCCTAATGTAGTTAGGAATTTTGTTCCAAAGCATGGGGAGTCTCTGTGACAGGAATCTATCCCTCCAGCATGTTCTATTTATTGTTGTGGTGAGGTTTAGCTCACTAGAGCACTTGGCTCGCAGTGACTTGGATTTCTTTAGGTGGAGCATGTCCATCAATTCTGAGTTGGACATGGCTTTGTAAGTCAGGCAGAGATCACCTCTGAGTAAGCGATATGTCATTGAGTACAGCCGGAGTTTTTCCAGTTGGGCTGCATAGGACATATGTTTGAGGCCAGTAATCCTCTTGGTGAGGTACTTTTGTGGTCTTTCCAGCTGTTGGAAGTGTCTTGTGAGGTACATCCCAAATGGGGCATTGTACTCTATGATGGGTCGGATGAGTGACAAGTAGAGAGGCGCTATAACCTCTTTATTTCTAGATGCGAACCCTTTAGTAATTAGATGGGCTACATAGAAGGATTTCCTAACTACTTTGGCAATATGATTGTCAAAGGAGAGATTAACATCTACCTGAGTCCCCAGATCTCTTATTACCTCTTCTGTATTAAGGGGGCTGCCACCTATGTGGTAATTCATGGGTGTTTTGTTTTTTCCCAAACGGGATGACTATGCATTTTTTGGCATTTAGCTTGAGACCATGACTTTGACACCAGGTGTCTGTCTCAGTAAGGCCCTTTTGGAGAATATCCATGTCAGCCAGAGAGTCAATTATGGCTCCCAGTTTGCAGTCATCTGCGAACTTGGTTAGCCATAGTCCTCCTGTGTTTGCCTGTATTTCTGAGAAGTATATGCCGAACAGTAGGGGTCCCAGGACCGAACCTTGTGGGACACCACTTGTGACTGATTTAGAGTCAGACCTGGAGCCTGCTATTCTTACCATGCGAGTTCTGTCTGTAAGCCAGTTGGCAACCCATCTCGTGACGTAGGAATTTATGTTCAGGCTGGTGAGTTTTTCTATAATTCCCGAGTGGGGAATGGTGTCAAAAGCCTTAGCGAGGTCAAGGTAGGCTGTGTGAACCACCTTCTCCTCATTTATGGCCTTGGTGTCTGTCTCAAAGAAGTCAACCAGGTTTAGTAGGCATGATCTGTGCTTAACAAAGCCAAACTGGATCGGGTCAAGTGTTTGGAGGTTCCCAATGTCTTTGCTAATAAGTTCCATGATGATGCACTCCATAGCCTTGCAGACCAGGTTAGTCAGGCTTATGGGGTGAAAGTTACCAGGGTCAGTTGTGGCCCCTCCTTTGTGGAGCAGAATAACCATTGCTGTGTGCCATACTATGGGCATGTAGCCTGTGGAGAGGCTGAGGTTGAACAGTGTGTTTAGGTGGGGGTTAGTTCGTTCTGTAGTTCATGCAAGACACATCCTGGGACACCATCTGGCCCCATTGATGCTGTGCTTTTGGCTTTTGAAAGGGCTGTTTTCACCTGTGCATCTGTGATTTCCGGGACACTACACTTTTCCAGTACTGTTGTGGGCCCTTTTGGGGGTGAGAGGGGGGTGAAGTTTGCACTGAATCTATCTGTCGGGATGCTGGCAATATCAGTAGGTTCAGTATATTTTGTGCTATTTTGCACTAGCTCAGAGCATATCTGTGAGTTGCCACTTAGATTCTTGACATAGCTAAAGAAGGCTTTGTGGTTATCTTTCGAATCCTTGGCTATTTTTCTTTCGAAGTTACCCTTGGATGATTTTATGAGGGACCTTATTTTCTTATTGATATTGATCAGGGATGTTTTTCCTTCTTGAGATTTGCTTTTTTTCTGAACATTATCTGTAATGTGCAAGATTACCTTTTTGTATCTCATAATTACAGTTTAATAGATACCCACTATCGGTACATAATAACTGATTGATTAGCATGTAGTACATGGTTTTGTGCATTTTAAAGCAAAAGAAATCCTATATCAGTCACCAAACCAGATAATCTTCAAACTTATGGCCAAAGTGTATGTTTCTACACCTGGATTTATGCTTGTGTAATATCAAAAGCAATAATTCAAGAACACCAAGTAACATGAAGATACCCAAGCATAGTTATTAATTAACTCATTCCCTCCAGTACAGCTCCTTTGAGTGTGTACTTTTAACTCCCAGTGGTTGTGGCTTGAGCCTTTAAAAAATGAAGTTAGCACCTTACAGGTCTAACAAATACTCATTGACAGGGGTCAAATATCAATACAATTGTGTTTGCCATCATATATGCTTCAAGATAAAATATTCTGATACCTTGTATATAGCATGGTTTTGGAATTATTAGTGCAAATATGAGCAAGCAATATTTGATACCTATAGGCATAGTAGGAGTTAACTGCAGAAATGCCTGGAGGCACATTCGGCTGATTCTCCAGTTTATTCAGGATTAATGCATATCACATCTAGAGGCATCTAAATCAATCCAAGAGTAGTATCAAAAGGTCATCTGTATTTCTGAACAGAGCACCAAATATTTTTTATGTTTTATGATCGACATCTAGATTTCAGTAGCGAAACAATATCTATGCCAAATAATACTTATTGAAAGATGATGAATATTGTGTTCTGGAGGTATCCAGAATCATACTGATCAACAAGCCAAATAACCAGCAATATTATACAAGGACAGTATATTCCAGGGCAAAATTCAAATATCTATTCTAATATAAGCAATAAAGGACTACAATAGATAATAGTAAACACCATTTTCCATTAACCAATATTACCTACAGCACATTCTTTGAGAAGTTACAACTATTTCAAGTCGTGCCCACATGATAAGATGATTTGTTTTCATTAATTTGTCTAAATACTATTAACCTGGTTTGAGGGCTGGTCCAAGACCCTTTTTACACTTTTCTTTCATACTATTGCCATTATACAAATAAATAGTCACAATAACCATTCCTGGCATGGTGTCCCAAGTGAAAAGTAAACACTTCACATTCCTAGCAAATAATATTGTATACACATTCTGAACCATAATAGTACAGTTCCTCAATATAACCAAGCAATTTTCAGTCAGATAAGAGTGTAATAAAGGGGATGCACTCTTCATACATACCTCACAGATGCAAACCCAGTGTGCATCAATATGCTCAGTAGATTCTTGTGTGTCATTGTGGCCACAGATGCATGTTTTTAACAAAACTCAAATAAAGGGTGTAATGGGATATTCAATCCACTCAATAAATATGTGACAAATTCATACTGAGTGTATTATTCTCACTATAATTCAGAGACAGCTCACCAGAGACAGTCATTTAGGCCAAGAAACAAGTATAACATAGTACTTCAAAATGGTAAGATTACGATAAGAAAACGTAAAAACTGCTATGCAGTAAGAATCATGGAATCATACAATATAGAAAAGCAACTCAGCCCAGCAGCCATTTATGCCTTGTTAGTGCCCACCTTTAGAATATGCCTCCTTTTTTCAAGGAGAAACAATCCAGTCATATCGGGGGTGTACTTGTGGTCAGTCTTAATTTGGAGTAGAAATTTGTTCCAGAAAAGCATTGAAAGACAAATCTGTCAGTCAACCAGGTTTTATTTGCAGAGGCAGGTTTAGATCCTGGTTCTAGCACTAGTGGTTTGATTTGTGGAGGAGATGTAAGAGGTGCTGGATGACTGTATCCCTAATGGACCAAAAGGCTAGGTATAGAGTGCCCCTAAGAACACTATCAGACCCTAAATTAAGAGACAGTGCTTCTGACCTCTCCTGATAGCACTTGTCTTTTGAGCCTATGATCTTTTAAGTTAGGAACTTCTGGAATATTTCCAGTTGCTTGATATGCCTAGTAAGATACATCTCAAAAGGGGCAAATATAGCCCTTATACTCTTATCACTCTACTGTGATGGATGACAGATGGAATGGCATGGGTGTCACAGCAATCAGAGAACTTCTTTTGCATGTAGATAGCAATGGGTATCTCAGAGAAAGAGAAAAAAGGTTAAGAAAGAGATGCTGGAAGAGCTATGACAATAAGGAAAAATGTGGCTAAGATGCCACAAGTTATCTTGGAATTGAATTTTTAATCTGATTGTCAGAGACAAAGGGGTATTTGAAAACCCGAGTAATAGAAATGAAAAAAATTACAACTTTTGAAATTTGTTCTTTCTGCACCAGATGAGCTCCTGGAATACTGTTTGGTACATCACCAAAGAAAGCTCAATGCTCATCTGGTCCATGGAGAATGGAAGCAGATGCAAATGCCTTTATCAGATCTGGTGAATGTGAAGGAGCTATTAAACCTAAAGAAATAATTTGTGTGTGACATGCATAAAGGCATGAATATGAAACATGATTGTAGTAAAATATAGAGTTCAGTAATTTATTTGCATTAGCAGGAGTACTTCGCACAACTGCTTAATATCTTACTTAACTTTTAATAGACTTTGAAATTGCACTTTCTTGTAAACCCTTTTAAAACATAGTCTGTTCATAAGAAAGTATGAAACATAAAACAAATTCCTACAGGAATTCAATGACTACAAAGTTAGTCTTTGCAGCTTACTGTTTTTTTACCACTAGGGCTTTCTCTCATGAAAAAATATAATTTTTTTTTACCAGAGTCTCTCTGATCAGACATTCTTCAAATTTCCATTACCAGCACTTCACTGGCAGTTAATGGTATCTTCCTGGACTCCTCTCACAGAGCTGATTCCAGCCATATTCTTTCAGCAACAGTATTTAACAAAAATATTCCAAATTCCTCTGGATTCTCTCAAACAACATTGGCCATACTATAACTGCAATAGCCCTACAAAGACACAGGTTAACAGCTGATTTGACACACCCAAAGCTCAGGAATCTCAATTTAAAGGGACCAGGCCCCATTATTTTACTAAAATACATTCTTCCATGTAAAATCTATTTTTTCCTAGCTAAATACTCCAACAAATGTAATATTAGGACTTCATCCAAACCTCTATATCTTGGCTTATTTTTCTTAACCAGTTATGTAGTCACCCAGTGGATTACCCCCCCCCCCCCCCCCACCACCACCACCACCACCACTTAATATCTGCTAGAAGGTCTAAAAAAACCTAGACACACCATCCATATCACATTGATAAACATCAGGATGATACTGGATCTTAAACCTGAATAGCTGGCCTGCTAGGACCCACCTGCAGAGCTTTGCATTGTCTTCCTTTTGTTGATGAAGCCTTGGTAGGGGATAATTCCTTTTCTATAATAGATGTTTTGCCTTTATCATAATATATTTATTGCTAAAATAACAAACTGGATGGTCCTCATTGCTCGACTTTTGAGTCAGCACTGCCCACAACCCAGCCTCCAAGGAATCTGTGTATAAAGTGAATGATTCTGAGACATCAGGAGGCACTAGGATCAATTCAACACAAAGGCATTAATTAAACCTTGGAAATGCTTTCTTGACTTCAGGTATCCACTTTATTTGCTCTGGCTGCTTCCCCTTATTCAGGTTTGTAAGGGGGCATGCATTGCAGGCAAACTGCAGAAGAGATTTTATTAATTTATTTATATGTGTATATATATATATATATATATATATATATATATATAGATAGATATAGTAATTATGACCACCCCTCCTGGCATGATTAAAGGGCAGTTCCCTGTGCTTTCTCCTATTAACCTGGTGCACTTGGGCATTTTGAGACAGTGTAGCAATTGACATGTACACAGACAACCCTCAGCTCTTACCTCCCAACAATCAGATTTGTGAGAGATGCATTTATATCACCAAATTGGAAGCTACACACTTTCCAGTCGAGACCGGACTAGCTGGTCAAGTGGAGAAGGTCAACACCTGCACTACACCACATGGAACACATAGCCCTCCAGAGCACCCCCCCATCACATCTCTCACATAAAAACACAAACCACACACCCACCTTAGTGGAAGTTCTCAGTAGAAATTTACCCAAACAGCAGAGACCTCCAAGACAGAAATGCACTCGACCACCACAACACAGCACAAACCGCAGGACACATAGCTCACCTCCACAGTGTGCCCCTCAACCTAAGCCCCTAAGGCTAAACACCTTGCCCAATACACTAATCATAGGTGACTCAATAGTGAGGCACACAGATGTCCCACTCACTAGGTTGAATAAGGAGAAGGTAACAGTAAGCTCTCTACCAGGTGCCAGAATCCAAAACATAACACATGCACTCAGGTCACTTCACAACAAGTACAAGTATGACTCTGTCATTGTCCATCTGGGTGTGAATGACTTGAGACACACCTCCCTGGACTACATGAAAAGAGACATGGTGGAGCTCTAGGATTATGTGGCCCAGGCAGGTATGACCCTAACCCTGAGCAGTATCCTACTATCACCCAGAATGATAACGTAATACAAACAAAAAATGACTGACTTCAACAACTGGCTAAATTTCTGGTGTCGACATGACTGACAGACCTCAATGCTTTGCCAGAGATGGCTGCATCTGTCACCCCAGGTTTCCGGGTACTGCCTAAGGCTCTTACCACCCCTATAGTGCCTTTTTTAGGTGGTGTTCCAAAGATGAAATTACCACCATAACAGCTATAAATAAATGCAATCTGAGAGTCATGCTGCTCAACGCTAGAAATCTAAATCTCAAGATGCACTCACTCGAAGCACTCCTCAAAATAGAGAACATCAACATTTGTGATGTAATGGAGACCTGGTTTAAAGCGGCAGAAAGCACCCCTGGGCTACCAGGCTATAACTCATTTCACACATTTTTGCCCCAAAACATGGACCGTAGCTCCAAAGGCGGTGGTGTCTCCATATTCATAAAGGATATGCACACCTCCAGGCTAGTAGCCCAGCATAACACATCTGAGACACTTCAGGTACAACTAACATTGGGTAAGATGGCAATCCAGGTCATAGCCTGCTATAGGTTGCCAACCATGTCCCTAGACTCTCACTCCATGTTCCTAAGCACCCTAAAATCTATCAAGGTCCAAGCCAACACTCTCATACCAGGAGACTTCAACTACCCCTCCATCAACTGGGAAAACTACTCAAGCACCATAAAACTGGCCCAACGCTTCCTGGAATTCATAATTTCCAATGGCCTGGACCAGCTCAATCTGACCTCCACTAGAGAAAGCAACATCCTTGACCTGGTTATTATGAGCATGGGTGACCGCTTCTCTACACCAGTAGTCAATCCATCCCTGGTCAGATCTGACCATAAACTAATCACCACGGAAATCCACATCTCACCCACACCCCCACAAAGGTAACCACCTTGAAAAACTTCTCCAAAGCTGACTTTGGGCTCCTAAAAACAGAGGTGGCTAACTTCATGGCGCCCATGCCAATGGAAAATAGCTTCATGACAGCCGAATCATACACCAATGCATTGTACAAACATGTACATAAATGCATGGAACTAGCCATACCCAACAGAACCAAGACACTTTCCACCACAAAAAGGAAGATAATCTGGTGGTCTCCCTGCCATTAATAAACTCTACAACAGATTGAAGAAACTGTTGCAGAAAAAGGTAAAGTCCCAAGACTGCAAAAACTCCCTCATTAGCCTCAACAAAAAGTTGAGATACCTCATCAAATCCTCTAAAGCCAGCTATGAAGGCAGAATTGCTATGGACACTAAAAACAATCACAAAGCCTTCTATAGTTATATCAAGAACTTCCACAGCAATACCCAGATTTGCTCTGAGTTACTGCACAATGGTACCTCTTATACTGAGCCAACAGATATTGACAACATACTGGCTGACAGATTCAGTGCCAACTTTACCCCTCTCTCCCCCCATAAAGGACCAATCACAATACTAGAAGAATGCCAGGCACCCAGCATTACTACAGCATGGGTTAAAGCTGCATTGTCCAAGGCCAAGAATACAGCTCCATGGGACCTGATAATATCTCTGGCTGTGTTCTACATGAACTACAAAGTGAACTGGCACCACATCTGTGTGCCCTGGTCAGTCACAGCCTCACCTCAGGTTTTGTCCCTACTGAATGGCACACTGCTACAGTCATCCCTCTCCATAAAGGGGGAGCAACTACAGACCTTGGGAATTATCACCCCATTAGCCTGACAAGTCTGATATGTAAAGCTATGGAGTGCATCATCATGTACCTGATTAACAAAGATATAGGAAATTTCCAAACTCTAGATCCCACTTAATTTGGCTTTGTGAAAGGGAGATCATGCCTGCTCAACCTGGTTAACTTCTTTGAGTCAGTCACCAGGGCTGTGAATGAAGGTAAGACAGTGCATACAGCCTACCTCAATTTGGCCAAGGCCTTTGATGCCATTCCTCACTCGGGAATTATTGATAAACTCACCAAACTAGGCATCATCCCTTATATCACTAGGTGGGTTGCAAATTGGCTCACAGATAGAACACACAGTGTGAAAGTAGTAGACTCCAAGTCAGACTGCTGACCAGTCACGAGTGGAGTCCCACAGGGATCAGTCCTGGGTCCTCTCCCATTCGGCATCTACTTCTCAGAAGTCAAGGCCAACACAAAGGGACTCTGACTAACCAAGTTCACCGAGGACTGCAGTCTGGGAGCCAATATTAACTCCCTAAGTGATGCAGACATCCTACAGAAAGGCCTCACTGAGACCAATGACTGGTGTCAAAACCATGGCCTTAAGCTTAATGCCAAAAAATGTGTCATCATCCCCTTGGTAAAAACTCAGTTCCCACTAATTACCACATTGATGGGAGCCCACTGAACACTGAAGGCATTATAAGAGATCTGGGGATGCAGGTTGACACCAACCTGTCCTTCAACAAGCACATTGCCACTGTGGTTAGAAAGTCCTTCTATGCAGCACATCTCATTACCAAGGGTTTTGCATCCAGGAAAAAAGAGGTCATCGTCTCTCTCTACTCTTCCCTCATTAGACCAATCATCGAGTATAATGCCCCATTTGGCATGTACCTCACTAGGCACCTGTAATAGCTGGAGAAGCCACAGAAATACCTCACGAAAAGGATCCTAGGCATTAAACACATGTCCTACATGGACAGACTCAAAAGACTCCAGCTATTCTCTATCTCATATCACCTACTTTGAGGCGATCTTTGCTTGACTTACAAAGCCATGTCTGACCCAGCTCTGTTAGAAATGCTACATCTAAAGAAATCCCAATCCCTCCACACTACACTCTCCAGAGACCTCAACCTCATTACTGCAATCAACAGAACATGCTGGAGGGATAGGTTCCACACCCAGAGACTGCCCATGCTCTGGAATAGACTTCCTATACATGTCAAGCAGAGCACCTCACTGTCCCTCTTCAAGAGAAATCTTGATGAGTGGATGGGTAATACAAAGTTCCCCGCGGGGATCACTCCAGTGGCTCTACTTGATAGAGGCAGTGGGAACTAACATCGGGCTGCACGATACTAGGGCACTTCTATGGGCTAGGCTTGTAAAGGCTGCAGGGCCATTAGCCTAGTACACACCTATGGACCTATGAACCTATATAGTAGATAGATATTTGTTTAACAGTAGTCCACTGATCAGTATTGACCAATTTCAGGCTCAGCATGAACAAAATAAAAAACAATTCACAAACATAAAATACAGAAATGTAAGCAATAACAGAGTAGTTCAGACAAATAACATAGAAGAAACTGTGTATATACATTCTAGTGAACAAGCACAGTGCAATGTGCAATCAAGCAAAGTGTAATGATACAATATATATATTGGTTTCTAAATGCGGTCACTCTCCAGTGAATGGAGATATTACTTTCAGTAATATTCAGAAAGCCCTAATAAAGCCCTTATCTGTTTGTTTGCTTGAGAGACAGACCACTCATTTACAGACTCATCCTTCTCACTTTGTGCCCTGACTAGTCCTCACCCAAATATATATATCTGAAGTACTTCACAAGTGTCATTTATTCTTTATACTTCAGAGAAGTAACAGTCAATCCAGCCTGTTCTACTGAGCTTAATACTGCATTCATCTTAGGATGGTGAAAATCCCAGTCTTCCAAATGGATGGTGACATCAAACACATAGGCCACAGCATAGGTTTGGCGAGGCTTCAACACTTGGTCCATTGGTTTCTGTGTAGTCTACAACCCTTTGCAGATCAAATGGGATGACAGTATGTAGGAAAAAAGCACTAGCTGTCAATAACGCAGTTTTCTCCTTAGTCTCATTGGTTAAGGGGATCTGCAGTAACACTTTGCTAAATCCAAGGTAATTAGGAACCTCGTCTTCTCTAATTGCTCTGCCAGCACTTATGTTCTGGGTCTGAGGTAGTTGTCATACTTAGAGATGTTCTAGAGCTTTCTGAAGTCATTACAATATCAAACCATTCTGGTCACTGTCTGAGACTTGAATAACCTCTAGCTTCAGCATTTTATTTTCTCCTCTCTGACTGCCTATTTCTGAGGTTCTTGTACCCTGCATATAGGTTAACCTTTTCCCAGGAACTGTGTATGCACTGTTTAATAAGAGTTGTCCTTCATGGAAACTCCGAAAAGTTGTGCTTGCTCCTCAGAAGGAACTCTTGAACTTCCAGGTCTTGAGAGGATTTCATCCACTGCTACTTTGGGAATGAATATCATTCACTTATCAATGTCCCAGACTTTGTTTCCATGCCTACCACACTTACATTCCACTCCAGGGCTTTAGAACATTTATAGGGTAAATTTTCTCACAACATCTCTATCTTGCATTATAGTAGTTTATAACAGTTTATAATACAACTCATTTATCCACTCACCATGGCAGGGCTAGCAAGCCAGCTGTGTGAACATTGGCTGTAAATGGTGGTCATTGCTGATATGACAACCCAACCCCACATGCAATAAATGGAAAAAGGGGGATTTGGATGGATGGATTTATCCAGTTATCTCATAGGATCCTGGCCACTTAGCCAGGAATTGTTTTTAATTGTAGAGACCAGAAATAGATCTTCGTGAACTTGTTTAAAACATAAAGACTCTTTTCAGAAGAAAGTCATACCCCAGAATGCATAAATCAAAATAATAAAAAATCCAAGGGGAATTCACAGATAACAAAACTACAGTCTTTGCAACTTAATGCCTTTAACCACTAGGGCTAGAATCTGTCTTTTTAGGGAATCTCCAGATTTATGTTTCTAGGTATCCCAGTGGCAATTATACTCCTCCACTGGACTTCAATCTCAGAGTTGACTGCTCTGGCCTTGGCCAGGCTCTCCTTCAGTAAAAGTATACCACAGAAGTATGATAAAGCCCTCTGGATTCTCCCAAATGATTTTTACCACACTAGAATTACTTTTGCTTTAAAAAGGTGAAGATTAACAGGTGACATCACACACCTGAAGCCCAGGCATCTCAGCTTAAATGGATCAGTCACTTCTATTTTGCTCTAGTGTTCTTCTGTGTAAAAGCTACTCCTTCCTAGCTAATATGAAGAAACATAATTTTAGAACTGGAGCATCCAAATGTCTCAGTCCTGACATGTTTCCCTTATCTGTTGATTATTCATCCAGTGGAACCACCACACTGTTTTACTACACACACACACACACACACACACACACATATATATATATATATATATATATATATATATATATATATATATATATACATATATATATACATATATATATATACACACACACACACACACACACACACACACACACACACACACATATATATATATATATATATATATATATATATATATATATATATATACATACACACACACACACACACATGTGTATATATATATATATATATATATATATATATATATATATATATATATATATATATACAGGATACTGACAAATTGTCAAATGGTAGCTTATCAAACCCGGAGAAATGCTGACAAAGCTGAGCAGACATTCCAGCAGTTGTATTATGTAAGATCACAGTACAGTGGGGCTCTGGGAATTTGCCCTTTCTTCAACGTAATGCACTTTCAGAGTTGGTGTATATAATAACCGAGGTGTGTGGGTAGTTCAAGAGGGTGTGCTCACCAAAAAAAATAATTTTATCTGTTTTTTTTTTTTTAGTTTTGATTACCTGTTGATCAAAAAGTTGTATTCAGTTTGTATTTTTGACAGATCATCATACATCAATACATATATATATATATATATATATATATATTCATATATTTATATATATATATATATATATATATATATATATATATATATATATATATATATAATATATATATATATATATATATATATATATATATATATGACATATAGTTGGTCACAATGCACTTTGCTTAAATGAAAAAAGCTGGCATATGCTGTAAGCTGATTTATGATCAGTTGTGCTAACTTTACAGTGGAGATAAGGGAGTTTGTCCTGCAAACTCAGTGGTGTTTAATAAAGGTCAGTTTTGGTGAATTTTATAATTTGGTGCTAGCTGGACTTGATTTTTGGTGCCACCGTTTGCCATGCACCCTTCTGAATCATGCAACATCTTTTCTGGCTTATATAGAAATCAAATATATACATATATCTACATATAGGAGACAATAATTTAGTTGTATATAGGTAAAGTAAAATCAAAATTTAGTCAGCCATTCAGATGGTTGATACGTGTGTGAGATCACTACATTAAGAGGGTTGGGGAAATGTCCTTTTCCATGCTATGTGCAATCTTGAAGTTAGAATATAAATTTAGGAGAGGATACTGGGGGCTTGTTCCCCTGCAAAAAGACAACCCTGGGATTCAATAACACCCACACAAAGTGTACACCATTCAGAGTGAACAGACAACACAAGCATAACTCACAACTTCTTCCTCCTAATTTTAGTTTTCCTACTGATTTTGTTGCAGTTTTAAATATTGACAGGGATTCATAAAAGTTACCACAAAGTGTAGAATGCATGTACACTTAGTGTAATCTTTCTGAATAACTAGAAAGCACAAAAAATGTGGCAGGGATGTTCTTGAATATATATCATGTACGCTTTGTGAAGGCATTATTGAATATGGCCCACACTATTTCTTACTTGTATGATCCAGGGTTGTGTCTCAGAATATTTACCTGTTAATATTTTTGTTTCTATTAAAGTTAAGTACATCAACATTTGTACCTTTTGTTTGTTTATAACTATTTATACACACACACACACACACACACACATACACACACACACACACACACACACACACACACACACACACACACACACACACACACACACACACACACACATACAGGTTCATAGGTACATACTAACCAATCAGTCTACAAGACATAATGCCCAGCCAATAATTCTTATTCAAAAGTTCTCTTCAGCCTCAAGGAGGGCAAGACCAGATAGACCAGGGAGAATTTTAGGTTGCCTATCAAATTATGTATGTGTATGTCTGTGTATATATGTGCATATGCATGCACTTGTGTGTATAAATATAAACACTTATCAATGAACCCACCCTTTCAAATTTCCACTTGTATAGCCAGTCACACTAATGTGCCACCACAATAAAAATTAGTATCTCTGTAAAGAAGGAAAAAACAGCAAATAAAACATTTTAAAAACTGCAACACACGTTTTGAAGAAGAAAACTAATCTACAGGAATAAAAAAATACTCAATCAGGGGAGGCTAGAAAGGATTGGGAAGAGAGACTGGATAAGCAATTCACAAAGAAACAATGGGAGGATAGATGTATGTCTCCCAAATATGCAACAAAATCTAGAAGATTTAGAATTTTTGCTTAGAAATGTTAACATAGATATTGTTATACCCCAAGTAAACTCCAGAATATTTTTCCTCAGGTAGACAGCAAATGTTGGAGGTGTGCTGGGGAAAGACGTAATTGTGAACATATTTTCTGGGACTGCAGTGAGTTGGTGGACGTTAAGGATTCCCTGTGGGCTGTACTGTCGCAGATGCTGAGTGGGAAGATTGTTGTGATGGGGGAAATTATTTTTCTGAGCTATGATACAGAATCAGAATTGTCTAGACATGGTAAGGCCTTGCTCTGGCGCCCAACTTTCACAGAAGGCACACACATGCACACACTCACACCTAGGGCCAATTTAGAGTGTCCAATCCACTTACTGCATGTCTTTGGGATGTGGGAGGAAACCGGAGCACCGGGAGGAAACCCACGCGACCACAGGGAGGACATGCAGACTCCACACAGAAGGCACCTCAGCCAAGAATCGAACCGGAGAACCTCTTGCTGTGAGGCAGAAGCAGTGAATATAGTTACAGAGATAAAACAACCAGAACTGAGATCTTTAGAAAAGAGTAGGAGAAAACTACCCAGGAAAAAAAACACGTGAATTGTGGTAACAGTACATACAGGGGAGGAATGAGGTTCAAAAGAAGGCAGGACTTAAATGAACTATGTAATGTTTGACTGAAAATGATTGGGTACATTATAAGTGATGTATAATGTTTGTAACTAGGAGTGTGTCAGTATGGTTTGTGATGTAAAAGGCTTGCAACTAGAATTGTGTTGGTGTAGTTTGTTTTCATTTATAGAAATGTATGATTGCCTGTGTCGTAAGTGATGGTTTAATAAAGATGTTGCTTGTTTGGAAAAAAGGGATAGAAATTGAATAATTTATGAACTATTGCTTAGGTTATATGATATACAGCAATATATAATGTTTGTAAACGTGAACCTGTTAATATAGTTTGATTACATTTATATAAATGTAAATTTGCCTATGTCACAAGTGATAGTGATAATTCAATAAAGATGTGAAAAAAAATTAAATTACTGTAATATGTAGACATTATTTAAAAATATATATGTGTTGTGTGTGTGTGTGTGTGTGTGTTTTATATATATATATATATATATATATATATATATATATAGAGAAAGAGAGAGAGAGAGCATCTCTTTCAACAGGCTAGCCATTTGATGACAAAAACTCGGTGAAATAGGACTTGATAAAATGAAACCAATTAGACTGGGTTTGTCATTTTATGATACTAGTTATCAATATATATTTATAAATGAGCTTTGATTTCACCACTGATAGCTGTGATGCTTTGATAAGCATCTCAGTTGTGCTGAGGCAGGGACAGTGTTACAGCTGTATCTAACAGCAAGGATCTTTGGTTAGTTTAGACTATGAGATTCACTTCACCTTCTAGACACCTGTCTGATTAAATTCTGATAGGTAATTGCTTGCATTCCAGTAAGCATGAATTCTCCCTTTGATGCATGTTTTAAGATGAATAATTAAAGCATACTGAAAATGCATTAAACTTGTTGGGAATATTACAGTATGCTTTCTGAGTGGGGCATGGAGAATTCCACATTGTAAGTGTTCTTTTTTTCCCTGATGACTATGAGGCTTTATTATAAGCTGGTCTTCCTTCACCCTGTACATGACAGCCCACCACATATCCTGGCATGCATGCAACTGTTAAGTTTTCTCTTTAATGGCCCTAACCACATCCCTTATAGCTCATATAAGCATCTGCTTCACCACAACGATGTCCCATGGTCTCTCCATTCTGTGTGTGTGTGTGTGTGTGTGTGTGTGTGTGTGTGTGTGTGTGTGTGTGTGTGTGTGTGTGTGTGTGTGTGTGTGTGTGTGTGTGTGTGTGTGTGCGCGCGCGCACTCCCACACTCATGCCACCTACACTAACAGCTACAGTCACTGACTTGGGATCACAAAGCCCACATCCTCTGCTCCTTTTGCCACAGTGAACGTGCAAATCTTTGCTTGCGCAACTGTACATGGCCAAATGGAGTCACCATTGCACTCTCCTCAAAATGGTAAGTCAGCACAAGCTGCACACTCTCACCCTACTCAAACCAGTCCTTCCAGGTCCTGTGACTCTAGTCAACTCAAGCCATCTGGGTCATAGTCAGGGCTTTATCACTCTACACCACAGCACTGAGGAATCTGTAAGAATTCTTATATGAAAACTACATAAAATGATGCAAACATACACTCTGGATTACTTTTAGGCTAGTCATTAATGTTTTAACTACTATATGTGTTTTCTTATTTTATAACTCAATGAACATTTCCATTCATTTTAAATGAATAAATAACCTATTTCATTAATAATTACATTAACATGATGTGATAAAATAATTTTTAATAACTTCTTCATGTAAACTGTTGTCTGTGTCTTGTTGGCCAGTTTTCAACCTGCTCTATTCAAACATGCTTGAAGAACACACATCAGTATACATTTTTCATTATGAGAAAAATTGACAGTTAATATTTTGCTGCTTGAATTCAGTTTCATTGTGTGTCTATTTCTTTTTACAGTAAACTCTCAGTTAACTAGAACTCAAGCAACCAGAAAAAAATAGAAGTACAGTACAATTTTCACTTGTTGCACCTTCTGCCCCCCCGCAGAAACATACCTTACGTTTTTAGAGTTTTAGAATTTTAAAAAGGAACATGAAATAAATTCCCTGTCTCCCCAACCTAAAAACAAGTCAAACAAACAAACAGTGTAGGGTACAGTATTAGTCAGGCCTATTTTAATAGTAACTGTAAAGCAACCAAAGACTACAGTTATCCAGCATCTACCAATCCCCATGGGTGCCGGTTAACCAAGAGTTTACTGTATTATTTTCAATCATGTTGTTGATCAAAACCAAACATATATACTTGGAAGGTTTACTAGATAATACATATATTTCAAACTCTTTATGATAATGGAAAAGGATTAAAGTTATTAAGTTATTGTAGACTTCATTATGTGACTGATTTTTAAATTTGGAAATTATTTAATTTTTTTGTTCCTTGCATATCAGCTACATACTAAAATCATTTTATATATGACTGATGCTAATATTTAATTTTAAGGATTTTATGCATTCAGCATTTAAATTCAGAATTTGTAATATTCTGTGTGTATGTGTGCGCATATATGTATGGATTCAGAATCTCTAAAGCCCAAAAATCTCAAATTTCAACAGACTGAGACGAAAATCTCTAAAGTTCAAAAACACTGAAAACTCAAAATACTGAATTTCATAACACTGAAAAAACACAGGACAGCAATACTGCAGTATACTATATTCCAGCACAACTACATACAGAAACATATTACACTTCTCCAACTATAAGCAGGGGCACACTTCACTACACTAAGATGAGTTATGTTGTAGTATAGCAAGTTAGAAGGGAACATGATTAAGGTTACAACAGGCAGTCATGAGGCACATAATGGTATGTTTGCCATTTTTTTCTGTGGAGTGCGATCTCAGAGTTGATATATTTAAATAGCAGGGGGGGTGGGAGGCGGAGCCCCCCATATGGGGGGTGCAGGGGGGGTTTCCCCCTGCTTATAGTTGGAGAAGTGTAATGTGTTTTTGTATGTAGTTGTGCTGGAATACAGTAAGTGTTGGCGTCCTGTGTTTTTTTCAATGTTTTGAGTTTTCAATGTTCTGAACTTTTGAGATTTTGGTCTCAGTCTTTTGAAATTCAAGTTTTTGGGCTTTTGAAATTCAAGTTTTTGGGCTTTAGAGATTCTGAAATGAATATATATATATATATATATATATATATATGTGTGTGTGTGTGTGTGTGTGTGTGTGTGTGTGTGTGTGTGTGTATATATATATATATATATATATATATATATATATATATATATATATATATATATGTTCATAGTTTCATAGGTAGGTACTAGGCTATTAGCCCTAGGGCCTATATAAGCCTAGCCAAAAAGGTACCCTGGCTTTCGCCACCCAAGAAAATTATTTTCCTGTGCCCCTGTTGAGCAGAGCCACAGATGTGATCTCCTGGGTGAATTTCCTATTTCCCATCTAATCATCAAGATTTTTCCTGAAGAGTGCTAATGAGGAGCTTTGTTTGATATAGATAGGTAATTTGTTCCAGAGTATGGGACTTCTCTGGGACAGGAATCTAGCCCTCCGGCATGTTATGTTTATTGTGGTGACAAGGTTTAGGTCCCTAGAGCATGTAGCTCGGAGGGGATTGGGATTTCTTTAAGTGGAGCATGTCCAACAGCTCTGAGTTTAACATAGCTTTGTATGTTAGGCAGAAATCGCCTCTGAGTAGGCGACATGCGATGGAGTAAAGCTGGAGTTTTTTGAGATGGTCTGCGTAGGGCATCTGTTTGAGACCGGTAATCCTCTTTGTGAGGTATTTCTGTGGCCTTTCCAGTTGTTGTAGATGTTTTGTGAGGTACATACCAAAAGGGGCATTGTACTCTATAATGGGTCTAATGAGTGCCAAGCAGAGGGGAACAATGACTTCTTTTTTCTTGGATGAGAAACCTTTTGTGATGAGGTGTGCCATGTAGAAGGATTTCCTGACTACTGTGGTGATGTGATTATCAAAGGAGAGACTACTGTCCACCTGTGCCCCAAGGTCTCATCACACTTTTGGTGTTATGTAGACTACCACTTATGTGGTGGCTCACGGGTACAGAGTTTTTACCAAAGGGGATGACAATCCACTTTTTGGCATTGAGCTTGAGACCATGGCTTTGACACCAGGCATATGTCTCAGTGAGGCCCTTTTGTAGGATGTCCACATCATTAGGAGTTTCGATTATGTCTCTTAGTTTGCAGTCATCTGCAAACTTCATTAGCCAAAGACCTTCTGTGTTAGCCTGTACTTCAGAAAAGTAGCTATCAAACAGAAGAGGACCCAGGACGGAACCCTGTGGTACTCCACTTGTCACTGGTCTGAAGTCGGATTTTGAGTCTGCTACTTTCACAGTGTGGGCTCTGTCAGTGAGCCAGTTGGCAACCCATCTTGTGACATAGGGATTTATACCTAGTTTAGTGAGTTTAGCTATAATTCCAGAGTGGGGGGATAGTGTCAAAAGCCTTGGCGAGATCTAGATAGGCTGTGTGAACCACCTTACCCTCATCTACGGCTTTGGTGACTGCTTCAAAGAAGTTTATCAGGTTTAGGAGACATGATCTGCCTTTTAAAAACCTGTACTGGGTGGGGTCCAGAGTTTGGAGATTACCAATGTCTTTGTTTATAAGTTCCATGATGATACATTCCATGGCCTTGCAGACCAGGCTCATTAGGCTAATGGGGCGGTAGTTCCTGGGATCCGTGGTGGCTCCCCCTTTGTTGTGGAGTGGGATAACCATCGCTGTGCACCATTCAGTGAGCACAAAGCCTGAGGTGAGGTTATGATTGAACATGGTGCTTAGGTGGGGTGCCAGTTCATTCTGTAGTTCATGCAGAACGCAGCCTGGGATGTTGTCAGGTCCCATGGATGCTGTGTTCTTGGCTTTGGAGAGTGTGGTTTTTACCTGTGCATCCGTGATTACAGGAACTCTGCATTCTTCCAGTATAGAGATTGGCCCTTTAGGGGGTGGGGGGGGGTAAAGTTAGCACTGAACCTATCTGCCAGGATGTTGGCAATATCCGTTGTTTTTGTATATTTAGTGCCATCGTGCTGTAACTCAGAGCAGATCTGAGTGCTGCCATTGAGATTCTTGACATAGCTATAGAATGCTTTCTGGTTGTCTTTTGAACCTTGCCTAAAAAAGGCACTATAAGGATAGCAAGAGCCTTAGCAAGTATCTGGATTCCCAAGGGCGACAGGTGCAAGCCATCTCTGGCAAAGCATCATGGTCTGTTGATCATGTCATCCCAGGCAGACAGATACTGGATCCCCTTAGAATGACACCAGAAGCTTAGCCAATCATTGAAGTCAATCATTTTGTGCTTGTACTGTCATTCTGGGTCATGGCAAGATGCTACTCAGGGCTAGGGTCATACCTGCCTGGGCTACAAGATTGGAGAGCTCCTCCATGTCTCTTTTCATGTAGTCCAGGGAGGTATGTCTCAGGTCATTCACACACAACATGGACAATGACAGAGTCATATTTGTACTTGTTGTGGAGTGACCTGAGTGTGTGCGTTATGTGGCAGATCCTGACACCCGACAGGCAGCTGACCGTAACTTTCTCCTTGTTTAGCCTGGTGAGTGGAACAACAGTGTGCCTGACTATAGAGTCACCTATGACTAGAGTGTTGGGTACGTTGTTATGCCTTATGGGCAGGAATACAGTAAGTATATGTATATATATATATATATATATATATATATATATATATATATATACACACACAGGGTCTATAGTAGAACACTGAATGTTCAAAATTTCGAGTGTTCTAATATCGACCCATTTATCAAAGAAACAAAAAACCAAATTTTTTTCTAGGGAAAGAATTTGGTTGTCCGTTTCTGTTGCTTCGGTATTTTCAGCACTGTGGTGGAAAGTTATGGGTCAGGTTCAGGTAAGTGTACGATTGTGTGGATGTGAGGGTTAGGGCGGGTTAGGTGAGTTAGGGCACGGGTGAGGTAACTGTGCAATAGTGACGGACCTTAGGGTTAGGGTTTGGGTTAAGATAAGTGGATAGTTAGTGGTGTATGTATAGTTCAGTGCAGGGTTAGATGTTAGAGTTTAGGTGTATGTGTGTGGATTGCTGTTTGTTTGGTGTGCTTGTGTTGTGTGTATGTGTTTTGGAACAGCAAATTTTTTCCCTAGGAAAGAATTCGCTGTTCTGAATGTTCGATGTTTTCAATTTTCGATTCATAGGGTTCGATAGTAGAACACTCGACATTTTGAATGTTCGGTGTTGTAATATAGACCCTATACACACACGCACACACATACACACACACATATATATGTATGTATACAATTTACACAGTTAACCTACCTCCATTGTGATCATTATACTATAAATGTAATTTTTTTTTCACGGTGACTTCTTCTATATTTACAGCATTCCTCCCCACGACTCCACTAAAAATGTAAGTTCTTAATTAGATGTTTCTAGTTAACAATTTCAAAACATAAAAACACACACGCACACACACTTCTTGAATTGGGGTGTTATCCATAACTACAAGATAGGCCTTACACTGAAGTAAGGCACTTACATGGAGAGCAAGTCTTCTGGAATAATGGCAGACATACACTGAGAGTAACTCTTTTGGAATCTGGCCCTATAGACATTAACAAAATCAGTATCCAGATCTCCTTAGTTTGTGTTTCTCCTGTCCAGCTACACAAATCCTTGAGACAGTGTTCCACAATAATTAAAAATAAAATAAAATAAGGTAGGAAGGCATTTATTAGTATGAAGTAATTTTGACTCAGAATAAAATCAATCTATGAACTCCAAAAATGTGTACTGTAATTAGTCATCTGTTAAGGACTGAGTGTTGGAGTTTCGAAACAGAAATTCTTAGGTTCATAGGTAGGTACTACCCTATCTGCCCAAAGGCATTTATAAGCCTAGCCAGAATGTGTTGGCTTTCGTCACCCCCTTAGATTAGTTCCCTGTGCCTCTGTCCAGCAGAGCCATTGAAGTGATCTCTGGAGTAAACTTTATGTTTCCCATCCACTCATCAAGGTTTCTCTTGATGAGTGTTAGCGAGGAGCTCTGCCTAATGTAGATTGGAATCTTGTTCCAAAGTATGGGAAGTCTCTGGGACAGGAATCTATCCCTCCAGCACATCCTATTTATTGTTGTGGTGAGGTTTAGATGCCTAGAGCGTGTGGGCTCAAGGGGATAAGGTTTTCTTTAGTTGGAGCATGTCCATCAATTCTGGGTTGGACATGGCCTTGTATGTCAGGCAGAGATCACCTCTGAGTAGGCGGTATGCAACCAGGTACAGCTGGAGTTTCTTCAGTCGAGCTGCATAGGGCATCTGTTTGAGGCCAGTGATCCTCTTGATGAGGTACTTCTGTGGTCTTTCCAGCTGTTGCAGGTGTCTTGTAAGGTACATTCCAAATGGGGCATTGTACTCTATGATGGTTCTGATGAGTAGTGGGGCACAATGACCTCTTTTGATCTGGATGCGAACCGTTTTGTGATTTGGTGGGCCACGTAGAAGGATTTTCTAACCACTTTGGCAATGTGATTATCAAAAGAGAGATTACTATCTACTTGGGTCTCCAGATCCCTTATTACATCTTCAGTATTTAGGGGACTACCACCGATGTGGTAGTTTGTGGGTACTTTGTTTTTTCCAAAGGGGATGACTATGCACTTTTTGGCATTTAGCCTGAGGCCATGATTTTGACACCAGCTATCCGTCTCAGTGAGACCCTTTTGGAGGATGTCTGTGTCAGCCAGAGAGTCAATTATAGCCTCTAGTTTGCAGTCATCTATGAACTTGGTCAGCCATAGTTCCCCTGTGCTTGCCTGTACCTCTGAGAAGTATATGCTGAACAGGAGGGGTCCTAGGACTGAGCCCTGGGGAACACCACCTGTAACCAGCTTAGAGTCGGACCTAGCTCTGCAACTCTCACCATGTGGGTTCTGTCCGTGAACCATTTGTTAACCCATCTTGTGATGTAGGGGTTTAAGTTCAGGCTGGTGAGCTTGTCTATAATAACAGAATGTGGAATGGTGTCGAAGGCCTTTGTGAGGTCTCGGTAGGCTGTGTGTACCACCTTTTCCTCATCTATAGCCTTGGTAATTGCCTCAAAGAAGTCTGCCAGGTTTAGGAGGCATGATCTGCCCTTAACAAAGCCAAACTGGGTAGGGTCCAGGGTTTGGAGGTTCCCAATGTCTCTGTTAATGAGTTCCATAATGATGCACTCCATAGCCTTGCAGAGCAAGCTAGTCAGGCTTATAGGGCAATAGTTCCCAGGGACTATTGTGGCTCCACCTTTGTGGAGCAGAATAACCATTGCTGTGTGCCACTCTATGGGTATGTAGCCTGTAGAGAGGCTGAGTTTGAACAGTGTGTTTAGGTGAGGGGTTAGTTCGTCTTTGAGCTCATGTAGGACGCAGCCTGGGACACAGTCCAGTCCCATTGATGCTGTGTTTTTTGGTTTTGGAGAGGGCTGTTTTAACTTGCATGTCTGTGATTTCAGGGGCTTTACATTCTTCTGGTATGGTTATGGGCCCTTTTGAGGGTGAGAGGGGGTGAAGTTTGCGCTGAACCTGTCTGTCAGGATGTTGGCGATATCGATCGGTTCAGTGTATTTTGTGCCATTCTGCACTAACTCCGAGCAGATCTGAGCATTGCCACTTAGATTCTTAACATAGCTAAAGAATGCCTTGTGGTTATCTTTGAAGTCCTTGGCAATTTTTCTTTTGAAGCTCACCTTGGATGATTTTATGAGGGATCGTAGTTTCTTGCTGATACTGATCAGGGATTTCTTCCCTTCTTGGGATTTTACTCTTTTTCTGTACTAGTTTCCTCCTTTTTTGTATAGCTTGTTTATGGCAGGAGTCCACTAGACTGGTTTCCTTTTCTTGGAGGAGTGACTCTTGGTTTTGCCTGGGATAGCACGATCCATGCATTCTTGTAAGTGCACGTAGAATGCATTAGTAAAGGATTTTTGCAGCTTGGACAGCATTATCCTTTAGCATGGGGGCTTTGAAACTTTCCACCTTGGTCTTAAGTAATGTGAAGTTTGCTTTTGAAAAGTTTTTCACAGTGGTTTCCTTGTCCGGGGGTGGGGGCAGAATGTGGATATCCAAAGTGATTTGTTTATGATCATATCTAACCAGCGAGGGGTTGACCTCTGGTGTGGAACACCGGTCACCCATGTTGGTGATGACTAGGTCAATATGTTGTCACATCTGGTGGGAGTGTTGACCAGTTGATCCAGGGCATTTGAGTTTATAAATTCTAGGAAATGTTGGGCAAGGGAGTTAGTACTTGAGTAGTTCTCCCAGTTAATGTTTGGGTAATTGAAATCACCCAATATTAGGGTGTTTGGTACGACCTTTATGTTTCCCAGTGTTTCCAGAAATGAGGAATGGGGTTCCTAGGACATGGTGGGTGATCTGTAGCAAGCTAAAATTTGAATTGCAGTTTTGCCCATTGTTAGTTGCACATGGATGATCTCTGAAGCATTGTGCTGTGCCACTAACCTGGAGGTGTGGGTATCCTTGATGAATATGGATACACCCCCGCCTTTTGTATTTCGGTCCGAGTTCTGTGGCCGAAATGTGTGGTATGAGTTGTAACCTGGTAGTGCTGGCGTGCTCTTTGGAGCCTTAAACTAGGTTTCTGTTATTGCACATATATCGATTTTCTCCATATTGAGGAGTGCATGCATTTTGAGGTTTAGACTTCTGGCATTGAGTAGCATTACCCTCAGTTTTTTGTTACTTGTGCTATTTACGGTGGTGGGTTTGTCTTTTGAGCCTTGCCAAAAAAAGGCACTATGGGGGGGTGGCAAGGGCCTTGGCCAGTATTCGAAAGCCTAAGGGTAACAGGTGCAAGCAATCTCTAGCAAAGCAGCATGGCTTGTCGAGCATGTCATCCCAGGCAGACAGACACTGGGTCTCCTTTAAATGACACCAGAAACTTAGCCAATTGTTGAAACTGATAATTTTTTCTTTATACCATGGTATCATTCTTGGTGAGGGCAGGATGCTACTCAGGGTCAGAGTCATACCGGCCTGAGCTAAGTGATCAGAGAGCTCTTCCATGTCTCTTTTCATGTAGTCCAGGGAGGTACAGCTCAGGTCATTCACACCAACATGGACAATGACAGAGTCATATTTGTACTTGTTCTGGAGTGACCTGAGTGCTTGTGTTATGTGTCGGATCCAGGCACCCAACAGGCAGCCAACAGTAACCTTCTCCTTATTCAGCCTCGTGAGTGGGACGTCAGTGTGCCTGACTTTAGAGTCACCTATTACTAGTATGTTGAGCATGCTATTTTGCCTTAAGGGCTGTTATTGCATGGCACACTGTTTTTTTGAAGTATGTGTTTCATGGTTTGTGTTGGGGGGGGGTGGAGGTTGCTTGGATGTCTGCTTTGGAGGTCTCTGTTGCTTTTGCAGATTTTTATTTAGAGCCTCCGAGTATGTTTTCATGTATTTATGTGTGTTTTTCCCGGTGCTGGTTTAATGGGTCCATGTGAGACTGGTGGTGTGATGCAAGTATTTCCCTTCCCTTTTTGACTGTCTGATCCAGTATTGGGTTGCGAGAGCTTAGCCTCCAGTTTGGCTGTATAATTGCATCTCTCGCATGTATTAGTGTTTGGTGGTAGGAGGAGGGGGTTGTCTGTGTACATGAGGCAGTTGTAACATTGCCTCAAAATGCCCAAATTCACCAGTTGGACTGGAGAGTACACCTGAAACTGCCCTTTGGACATGCCTGGATAGGTACAGTGAACTGTTTTACTGAATGGCTGGTAAGGTCGAATAGAGAGCCTTGTCCTTCTGTACAGTATAGGAGGGTCTAGTGCTAGGGTTTATAAGTGCTTGCTATGAGTTTTGAGCAAGTGCCAGGCTGAGAAATGAATGACTTATGTGCGTAAGTTGAAGGTTTGCCTAGTTCCAAGGGAAAACTTGAAGAGGAGACTTTGTGGGGCCGGGAATAGTTTTACCTTATCTAACCAGCACTGCCTGGTGTGCAAAACTGGGAAAATGCAGTTTTTATAGCAGGGAAATGAAAGAGATAGAAATTAGCCAAAATGGCCAATACACTACTAATTTCTGGGCTGAAACCACTCCTCCAGGGACAGATAGGCTGCTCAAAGCTCACCTCTCTCACAGGTGAACAGAGAAACTTCCTTCTATCCAAGTAAGGTATAAGCAAACAATTTGTAACACAGTCCTGAGTTCAACACTAACCTGAAAACTGGACTATACTAGCTTAGAATGATGGGAAACTATTCATTTTTTTTTTTTTTTTGCTTTTTTTTTTCAGAAAATAAAGCAGATACAATAAAAAAACACTTTAAATGTACAGAAAAGGATACTTATTGTTATATATCTCAGATCAGAGTTGTAGTCAATGCCCCTAGTAATAAATTAGAAAGAAACACAAATACAGTAAAAGCAGATGAATAAAGTGCATTTTTTATATATATATAAAACAACAGAAAACGAACAAACTGATTTAAACAAGTTACCCAACTAACCAGAAAAAAGCTCAAAACTGAGCCCTGTTCCAGCAATCTTTAATCAGACAAGTTCTAACTGCACACTCCTGCTACTAGGGTGCAGGGGAACCTTCTCCAAAAAAAGATGGCCTGGATCAGTGCTCAAGTTATACAAATAAAGCTAGATTCAGCAGGCCTGAATCTGGTCTATGCTACAGCAACAAGGCACACCAATTTCAGAAAAAAAAACAGTTCAAATAAGCAGGCAAAGTAAGCCTGTGACCAGAAATTCCCAGCTCAGAAGGGCAGAATCTAGCCTCTCTTCCCATAAGACTGCAAACCACAAACCTTCTTAATGTAGAATAACTGGCCTGAAGCCCAAGTGCTTAAGCCAGAACTAATACACTTTTAGAATAGCAGACACTGAGCCTTCAATCAGCAATTCCCAGCTTAGAAGAATGTAAGCTACCTGTTCTGCCACAACAGTGCAGACCATAGCTTCATAGGTAGGTACTAGGCTATCGGCCTAAGGGCCTACGTAAGCCTAGCCAGCAAGGTTCCATAGTGTACGCCACCCAAGAAAGTTATTTTCCTGTGCCACTGTCCAGCAGAGACACAGAAGTGATTCCCGGGCTGTATTTCCTATTTCCCGTCCACTCATCAAGATTTTTCTTGAAGAGTGCTAATGAAGAACTTTGCTTGACATAGATGGGCAGCTTGTTCCAGAGTATAAGAAGTCCCTGGGACAGGAATCTATCCCTCCAGCGTGTCCTGTTTATTGTAGTGAAAAGGTTTAGGTCCCTAGAGCATGTAGCTTGGAGGGATTGGGATTTCTTTAGGTGTAGCATGTTCAACAGCTCTGGGTTTGACATAGCTTTTTAATGTTAGGCAGAGATCACCTCAAAGTAGGTGATATGCTATGGGGTAAAGCTGGAGTTTTTTGAGGTGGTCAGTGTAGGGCATTTGTTTGAGGTGGTCAGTGTAGGGCATTTGTTTGACGCCAGTAATCCTCTTTGTGAGGTACTTCTGTGGTCTTTCCAGCTGCTGCAGATGTCTTGTGAGGTACATTCCAAAAGGGGCGTTGTACTCTATAATGGATCTAATGAGTGATGAGTAGAGGGGAACAATGACCTCTTTTTTCCGGGATGAGAACCCTTTTATGATGAGGTGTGCCACATAGAAGGACTTCCTGACTACTGTGGTGATGTGACTATGAAAGGAGAGACTACTGTCCACCTGGGTCCCAAGGTCTCTTATCACACATTCGGTGTTAAGTAGATTGCTGCCTATGTGGTAGTTCATAGGTACAGAGTTTTTACCAAAGGGGATGACACTGCACTTTTTGGCATTGAGATTGAGGCCATGGTTCTGACACCAGGCATCTGTCTCAGTGAGGCCCTTCTGTAGGATGTCCACATCATTTGGGGACTTGACTATGGCTCCTAGTTTGCAGTCATCTGTGGACTTCATTAGCCTGAGGCCTTCTGTGTTAACCTGTACTTCAGAGAAGTAGATACCAAACAGGAGAGGTCCCAGGACGGAACCCTGCGGTACACCACTTGTCACTGCTTTGAGGTCAGATTTGGAGTCTGCAACTTTTACAGTGTGGGTTCTGTCAGTGAGGCAGTTGGCAACCCATCTTGTGACGTAGGGATGTATACCTAGTTTAGTCAGTTTAGCTATAACTCCAGAATGGGGGATGGTGTTGAAAGCCTTGGCGAGGTCAAGATAGGCTGTGTGAACCACCTTACCCTCATCCACGGCTGTGGTGACTGCCTCAAAGAAGTCAATCAGGTTCAGGATGCATGATCTGCTTTTCATAAACCTGACCTGGGTGGGATCCAGAGTTTGGAGGTTACCAATGTCTTTGTTTATGAGTTCCATGATGATACGTTCCATGGCCTTGCAGACCAAGCTCATCAGGCTAATAGGTCAATAGTTCCTGGGATCAGTGGTGGCTCCCCTTTTGTGGAGTAGGATTACTGTTGCTGTGCACCATTCAGTGGGCACAAAGCCTGATGCGAGGCTATTATTGAAAATGGTGCTTAAGTGAGGAGTCAGATCATTCTGAAGTTTGTGTAAAACGCAGCCTGGGATGTTGTCCAGTCCCATGGATGCTGTGTTTTTGGCTTTAGAGAGTGCAGCTTTTACCTGCGTAGTTGTGATTACAGGGACTCTGCATTCTTCCTGTATAGATATGGGCCCTTTAGGGGGTGAGAGGGGGGTAAAGTTAGCACTGAACCTATTTGCCATGATGTTGGCAATATCAGTTGGTTCTGTAATTTTCGTGCCTTTGTGCTGTAACTCAGAGCAGATCTGGGTGTTGCCATCTAGATTCTTGACATAGCTATAGAATGTTTTGTGGTTGTCCTTGGATTTAGTGGCAATTTTGTTTTCATAGCTAGCTTTGGAGGATCTTATAAGGGATCTCAGCTTCTTACTGAGGCTGACCAGGGAGCTCCTCCACTCACCTTCTTAATGTAAAACAACCTGTATGAAGCCCAAGTGCTTAAACCAACAGACTTAGAATAACAGTTACAATTTAATCAGACTACTACCAAGCAGTAATAAATGCAGCAGAATAAATAAAATTGAGTACTTTTAAGAAGAGGCAAAAGCAAAATAAAATAGGAAGAAACACAAATGCAGTAAAAGCACCTTTAAAATTGAGTACTTTTAAGAAGAGGCAAAAGCAAAATAAAATAGGAGGAAACACAAATGCACTAAAAGCACCTTTTGATGGTGGTGCTGCGGTAGCGTTGTCGCCTCACAGTAAGACGCTGTCCGGTTCGATTCTCAGCTAGAGCATCTTCTGTGTGGAGACATGCGTGAATGGGCATCAGGGCTGGTATCTCGACACGTAAAAATCAACTACCAATCATTAGTGGACCGGAGTTCCGCTGTGGTGACCCCTAACCGGGAAAAGCTGAAATACACAACAACAACAACAACAGCAAATGCAGTAAAAGCAGATGAATAAAGTGCAATTATTTTTTTTTGTTAGTAAAGTGCAAGGAGAGAGGAAAGAATACTGTAAGTGGGTTGGCCTTCTCAAATCTTCTCTCTGTATTAAGTAGAGTGAACACTAGACTCAGAATATGATCTCACTGTACTCGGTTAAGTGAGCAAATGAGATGGACCCAGGAGGAATGCTCTAATGCAGACTTATAGGAGGGGTGGGCAATTCCAGAGCCACCAACACTAACACCAAGACAAGAACAGGGAGGGTGGGTGGTGATCTAACTGCAGAGAGACACACAGCACACTATACAGTGAAACACACAATTAGGTAACAGAAAAAATGAAATACAGTACTTTAAAAACTGCAAGTTTGTACTTAACAGAAGACTAAAATACTGCACTTAACTTCAGCTTCTAATGCAGGTGATTGTAGCCAAGCAAGTCTCTCAGAAGTTGAGCATAAAATGAATTCTCAAACTTTCTGGCTAGCATTTAAAGTACAGAGGAAGCCCTCAAGGCTATTAAATATCAGATAACAAAGTGAGAAGACCACCACCCCCTCTTATAACAGAGAGACACACAGCACACTATACAGTGAAATACACAATTAGGTAACAGAAAAAGTCAAATACAATAATTTTAAAACTGCAAGTTTGTACTTAACAGAATACTAAACTACTGCACTTAACTTCAACTTCTAATGCAGGTGATTGTAGCCAAGCAAGTCTCTCTGAAGTTGTAAACTACACAGGCAGCTTGCAAATATGTATTTCTGTACATCACTCAGATGAGGTTTAATCTATATTTTTCAGAAACAGAAGTTTTATTAGGAGGGGTTTTGGAATAATGCTTGACTACTAGATAAAATATGAGCTTTTGTACTACAACATTCTATTTATCATGTTATTTTCATGTCACCTAAGTAGCACAAAAAGTTAGAATGGTCACTTGGCCAGTGTGGCAGTTTAGCACAGAGGAATAAATCTATGAAAAGCTAGAACACTTCACCCTGTAGTCCAGCATTTAATTCCAACTGTCTCTATTCACCTACTGTCTGACAAAAGAAGTCCCTTACTCATACAACAAAAGTGCCTACAAACTCTCCGGTGCACCACTGTGGTTATGATATAAAACAAAACACTTTAATGTTAGAACTGTATTTAAAAGCAAAAACTTAAAACTTTAAATATTACAACAGCCTATACACATGATAAGCGCTTTCGGCAAATAGCCTTCATCAGATCATAATTTCCTGTGGCTCTCTTTTGTGAATTAAAATAAAATTAACCAGTAGGAAGTCTCTTTTCTGGAAATGCCTCTTGTTCAGCCTATCATGTTCCTGCCAATCATATGGCTTGAAAATGACAGGCCTCCAGGCCTCAACCAATGGTTAGTCTTCTGTTCTTTTGAATGGGCTTTAACGGAACCATGGTATTTAAGCCAGGATAGCAATCAGCCCTTAAATTTACTATCCAGCCTACTTCACAAGTTTCTGCTTGATTCTTTATCTCTCCTCCTCTATTATTTGTAAAGATGCATTCAATAACTTTAAAAGCAAATGTATGTGTGGGATTTAAGGAGATGTGGCTTGCAATTCATTTTTAGGGTCTATGTGCTTAATGTCCCTTAAATTGCATAGAACCTTGTCCTTCAGCCATTGATCAGTCTTTTCTGCATAAAACATGGCACACTTTTGGCAGGAAGCTGAAGAAACTACGTGCTGGCTGTTACAAGTGCCATTAATCTTAAAGAAATATTGCCTTCCAGAGATGGGATGAATAAAAGAATTGCTACTATCAATAGACAAGCAAGCTTTGCATTTTCCACACTTGAAGGTTCCTTCCTTCCTTTATGAATGTTTTCTTCCTGAGGAATCAATCTTTACCACATAGCAGCCTTTTAATATTCTTGTTATTTTGAAGACAAACCTCAGTCTATCTTCAACAATGTTCCGTAATTTCTCGTCCTCTGTAAGAATTGGCCAAAACCTCTTGACCACATCACATACCTTCTTACAATCTGTACTATAGGTAAGAACGCAGTTGAGTGTGTTTCCTCTCTGCCTCTGTTCTATTTTTTCTCCTTGTTGTTCTTTCATAAGGTTTTTACGGAAGAAATATGGGCATCCTTTCCTATGTCTTAATTCATTAGGATTAGATCTAATCATAAAGTATCCTTCACTGTAACCTCTGTCTTGCAGATGTTTCTGTAGACTGTTTCATTCTCTTTCAAAGTCAGCATTATCAATGCATAACATAGATATGTGTAGCGTTTGATTGTCCATAATATTTTTAAAAATGAAGCCTGGGTGCATGCTGTTTCTATGCAGATAATGATTCTTCCATGTACTCTTCCTATGCATATTGGTACTCATCCCTTTCTCATGATGTAACTTCAGATTGACATCCAATAAATCAATCTTTTCTTTGGAATAATTGACCTTGAATTTTAGGAAGTCAGTACTTGAGTTTAGATATTTTGTGAATGATATAAGTTGTTCTTCATCCCCTTTCCATAGAATAAAAATATCATCCACAAAATGACCATAGTAGGATAAATACATATGCCATTAATTGGCTTCACATAGGACATTAGCTTGTTCCCATTGTGCTAGCACTAAATTAGAATAGCTATTAGACAGGGGGTGCCCATTGCTGCCCCCCATACCTGCCAATAGTATTCATTGCCATACACAAAAACATTGTTCTCTAGGATTAGCTCTAACAGAGAACATATCAGGTCTACACTGAATCCAGTCTGACATGAAAAGTCCCTAATAGCTTCAATGCCATAAATGTTAGGTATCACAGTGAAAAGACTATTGATATCCATAGTTGCTAGAATTAGGTCCCCAAAATTTTCCAGGCATTTCATTTTGGTGAAAAGATCACTCAAAAAGCTCCCTGTGTCTTTTAGAGTCATACTGGCTTTGGGTAATATCTTCTTTAATTAATTCTTAACATACATAGATAAGGGTTCAGTTACCCATCCTCTCCCTGCTACAATAGGTCATAGTGGGGGGTTCTCATAACCGTTGTGGACTTTAGGTAGACCACTGATATTAGGAATATCATTGGATTGATTACTTCACAAAAGTGAAAAAGTTCCTTAGATAAACATCTTTCCATGAGCATATCAGATAAAGTGTTTTGAAAGCTAGTAACCATTTTCTCCAGATCACTTTTCCTAATATTTTTATAGGCATGCTCATCACTTAACTTCTCTTGCATCTTATTTTGGTACCAGAGCTCTTGCATCTTATTTTGGTACCAGATGGAGTCCCTTACCACAATGGCCTCTCCTTTGTCTGCCAGTTTAATCGCCAGATCTTCTCTTGCTTTCAACTGGAATAATGCTTCTCTTTCCTTACTAGTCATATTATAAAATGGCCACTATTCTTAACTTCTTCTCTGATCTTCCCATCGTCATTCTTACATAGACATAGAATGAGTTCTATTGCTGGATGATTAACTGGTATGAATTTACTAGGTTTCTTATATGTAATACATGAGTTTGAACCATCACTTCCAAAGATCTTCAGGGTCATATTCCTTCCAAAAAGTTTAATATCCGCTACAAATTCATTTAAATCAGAGCATATAGATGGCATAAAACTGAGACCCTTGCTTAATAACTGGATATTCTCATGGCTTAGAGATTGGTGATATAAATTGACAACCAGGGTCTGGTCAGTATTGTTCAATATGTTGACTTCTTCCTTTTCCTTTCTTGACTCAGTGACCTTGAATTCCTGATTGAATATTGTTTGATAAAAAAATGGAAGGTGATGAATAAAAGGGGCATGTTATGCTCCTTCTCTGAGCCTCATACCTGCAGAGGTACTAGCCACTGGTTCTTGTTCATTCACAGTAGAGCCACAATTAATCATGTTTGTGGATGGGGTATTGGCTTCTAAAACAGCTGTTATGGATGTTTTGGAATTCCTCCTAGGTCTCCCGCCTTCTTTACTAGTGTGGTTCATTTCATTTATAAAATTCTCATTGGTAACACTAGATTTGCATTTATTCATCAGTTTATTGTATCCCTTGGTTATTTTCTCAGCCTTGGGCCATTCAAAGATATTACCTTTCCTGAAGTCTTGAAAATCCAGAGCAAGTTTTCTCGTTTTCTGTTCTTTTAACTAGTTCTCATACATATTTAAGTTGTGAAACTAGATGAATTATAGAGTTAGGAGCAAGTAGCTATCCAGGACTGAATGGTGTGATGCATTTAAAGCCCATTCAAAAAAGGCGTAGACCATATATTTAATTGTTTTGTTTTATTGCATCTTCATGCTGGTTGGTTCATGGAGGTTTTAAAATGTTAATGTGTTTTTTACCATGTTGTACATCTGAGGAAAGGTTACCCTGAAAGCGCTAACATCTGGAATAAATTATATTTGGTTTTAGCCTTGGTGGTCTGTGGAACTTTTCTTTTCGTTACATACTGCAATTTGTACCTCAGAGTGTTGATTCTTTCATTATTGGATTGTTTTTGCCTACTTTATTTACAAGTGAAGGTAACACATAGCTAATTCCACTTTAGAATTTGCTGAGCTTGATTATAATCCAGCTACACCAGTAGCAAGATCTTTTTGTGAATGTATGAGAAAACTAGCCATGACTGATAACAATCCTCTTTTGAATGTTGTTTTTTCAAAGGAAGCTACAAAGGCTGTTCGTTTTCAACAAGTGAATCAAAGTGGGTGTTTTTTGGAACTGTTTATCACACTTGAAAATGAATTGTACCAATTAAAATGGCTGCAATGGCAGTGGTTACATTTAAAGGCTTTTCTACATTTTCGTGTTATTCCATGAGGCATGCGGGTTCTCTGCATGCCGACTTATGGAGATCATCATCCTGAACTTTTGGCACTCTGGCAGGAGATTAATCTTGAGGCTAGCTATAAATACATGTGTTTACTTATAGATTATTTTTCACCTGAAGAGTAGAGACTGATAAAATCTGTGGAACAACATCAGAGTGAAATTGAGAGGAGGTTTGCCAGTGAGAATTATATGCTTAGACTGGACACACTTTATTGCGCTATTAGCGTTTATGATAGTAAGTTACAGCAGTTAAAAATGAAGAAACTAAACAGAGACTTTCTTGATTTCACCAACGGCAATATTTTTGAATGGCCGTAAGTCTCTAAAACTACTAATAAGTCTAATGCATTTAGAGCTACAACTAATGCAAAAGGAATGGGATTGGCTGAACAGACGGCTCAGATGGTTCCTATTAGCCAATTGTGTTCGAGTTCTATGGCCCTTCCTGATATGGTGACATCATTGCAGCCTTTGGTTACTGAGGTGCAGTCTGCAAAGGAGAGGAGTGAAGGTGAGCATTCTGATAACAGCAATCCAATGGCTGAGGCGATTAGTGGAAGTACATCTAACCCTACGATGTTAGGAGCAAGACCGAAGACCTTATACTCTCAGCTGTTTTTTCATCCCTTGTCGGTCCCAGTGAAAAAGAAGAATGAGAGAAGAGTCAATTTTCAGAAGGGGTCCAGCACGCAGATCAGGCAGCAGGGAACAAAGCAAAAGAAAATTTCTGTTTGACTGCAGGTACCACACATTTGGTTTACAATATTTCTAGTGTCATGTTATCTGATTTCCAACTACATGTTTTGAGAAAGGGTTTAAACTTTGTTCCAGTGGTAAAATATGTACTTACTGATTTATTAACAGAGCTTAAACAGTTTGCAAGAAACTTGTAGCTGAAGAGGTTATATGGTGAAAGTAATATCATGAATGGAATGAATGTGAAAAAACCCAGTCTTTATGTTCCACCAATGGACCCTATAATTGACACATTTATTAAGACTTATGATGATCAGTTACGAAGCAGTCAACAAAGTTTTAAGAGTAAATGTTTTTATAATTTGTCTGTATGCTAAATACAGATGCTACTTATGAACAGATTAGTCCAGTTAAAGTTAAACAAATTATAGCACATGTAAGAAATGTTTTGTATGAATTAAGAATAACAGATGTATTGTGTGAAGATGTTTTTAAATTTGTGATAGTTGATCATCCAGTGACACTGATTTTTAAAGCTCTACCAAAAATTCATAAAGATGCATGTGACCCAACCCTCAGGCCTATAGTGTCTGGGAGGGGTTGGGTCACTGAATTATGTTCCACGTGGATAGAATCTAAGTTGAAATTGGTGAAACCTACTGTGCCTAGAATTCTAAAGGATAGTGCACATTTTTTAACAGCATTATATGATTTTGTTAATAGTAATGTTTTTGATGTTCCTGTTTTACTAGTTACTTTAAACATCAAAATTTATTTACTGTTATACCTAATAAATATGGGTTGACAGCGGTAAGACATTTTTAATGAATAATAATTGTTTTGACAAGAAAATCACTATGGAGATTATTTTTTTATTACAGATTGTATTGGAGAACAATATATTCATTTATGGTAAACAACACTTTTGGCAAAAGTGGGGGTTGCCATGGGCACCCCCCCCCCGTGCCGATTCATATGCAAATTTAGTTCTCACACAGTGGGAAGAGGAGACTATATTTAGTGTTGATCATGAATGGAAACATCAACTTATTTTTTATACTCGTTTTGTTAATGATGTTTTCTTGCTGTGGGCTGGCACCAGTGAGGTTTTTAAGGAGTTTATAGAATATTTAGAACATACTACTGATTTTTTTAAAGTTTTCATTGCAGTGTTTCTATAGGGAGATAGATTTTTTAGATGTTAAAGTTGAACGCTATATGGATGGGACATTCAATACTAGAATCTTTAGAAAAGCATGCTGGAAAAATGGCATATTGGCCAAGGTCAGCATGCACCCGGGTTTTGTCTTTAAGAATATTATAAAAGGGTAAGCACTTAGGTTGTCTAGGTTATGCACAGATGAAGAGGTCTTGAGGGATGAAATGGCAAACTTTACAACTAGATTAACATCTAGGGGCTATAAATCTATAGATGGAGATAAAGAGGTTAGTATGGTCCTGCAGTCTAGGGAAGGTACATCAGCACCTTGGTTTTCTTCACAAGGTACATATAATAGATTACAACATTCTCTTCTATCTAATGGGACTGATGCAGAAGGTGTCAATCTTTCATCTGATAGAATTCATATTGCTAGCAGTAGTAGGGGGAAAATTAATAGGAATAGATGTGGGCTTAGTTTACATCTTACATACAGTAGCGACATTGGACAGGTATGTGATGCTATAAGGGGAAACTGGAGAATATTACAGTCTGATGATTCTTTAAATGTTTTTGTAGGGTGTTCCCTGAAGTTTGTCTTTAAAAGAAATAAAAACTTGAAACAAATACTTTGTGACAAAATCGATATGAGGGATAGACATACTGATATGTCAGGTGCATGGCCCTGTACATGATGTAAAGCTTGTGGCTTTATTTGTAGGGATGCTGATTTCAAGCATCCCATTATGAAGAGAATTTATAAACCTAATGTTTCTGTCACTTGTTACACTAAAAATATAGTATATGTGGCTAGATGTATGTGCTGTCATTCATTTTACATAGGAAAGATGAATTGCATATTTAAAGACAGAATTTTAAGACATTTATCTACTATTCTTCTAGGGGACACTCGTAATACCCTTTCACAACATATTATTGAATGTCAGGGTCATTATTTAAATTTCATGGCTTTACAACACATCAAGAAAAATCCTATGGGGGAGATATGGTGAGTTACATGTAATGTGAAACTAGATGAATTATAGAGTTAGGAGCAAGTAGGTATGGTGTTGTGCCTTTAAAGTCCATTCTAAAAAGGTGTAGACCATATATTTCATAGTTTTAATTGTTTTATTGCATCTTCATGCTGGTTTTTTCATGGGGGTTTTAAAATGTTAATGTGTTTTTTACCATGTTGGATATCCGAGGAAGGGTTATCCTGAAAGCGCTAACTTCTGGAATAAATTATATTTGGTTTTAGCCTTGGTGGTCTGTGGAACTTTTCTTTCATTACATATTTAAGTTAAACTGAAGTGTTTCTAATTTATGCAGACAATTTCAGTTAACTACATCTGTTCAAGTTCAAATAGCTTTCTTTTTATCAGCTCAACTACTCTTGTCTCTTCATTTTTTAAGTATTCTAGTAACAAACGCATGAATCTAAAACTAGTTTCCAAGTTTATAGCTTGCCATTTGGCCAATAAATCCAGGTAATTATTCCCATAACTAGGTAGACATTTAATCCTCATACCTCTGGGTATCATCTGGTGATGCATACTTGTTTCTAAGTGCAAGCATTGCCATTGCAGCCTCTTTAGGTGGTAGGCAGCATCTTCAACTTCATTAAACAATTTATTGAAGCGTTCATCAGTTGTAGTTACATCCACAGTGTCAATTTCTTCCAGTTCTACGTTCAGTTTCAGGAGAGGGTTCATCTCTTCACCTAAAAACTCCGATAGAGTTTTATTCTTCATTAATTGTCTGGTAGCTCCACTTCTTTCTACAGAAAGGAGGTTACTTTCAGCCATGTGCAGTTCAAGAGTAAAAACATGAAATGTAACAAAAACAAACTTGAAACTGCCAAAGGTGCCCCAGTAGTTTTGTTACCTTACTCATACAACTGCTCCTGCATCACTCCTGAAAGAAGCACTTGTGCATTGTATATTTACTTGGTTACAAAATAAATAAAATTAATGAAATAATACAGCATCAGAAGCTGAATCTGTTTACAAGCCTCAAAGTTATGGCAATGCATAATCCATACTGTTTTCAGCATATTCAGTTGTTGTTAGTTACATATCACTAATAATTTTGATAGATAATGGAAGGAGACTGATTTCCAAACTGGCCTACTTTTTAATGATTATGGGGCATGGGACTTAACATATAACAGCTCACACAACAAGGGTTCAAATACTAGTTTTGACAAATTTATACTGCATACAAATAATTTTATGGTATGTTACACAGTATATTCTGACTGCTCTGTTCCTTATCTGGGAGCATCTATTCCTCCAGGTATGCAGTACTATGATGTTTTACAATGGAACTTTCATCTAGGCATGCATTTATATGGTGTTTTAGAAGCTAGGTGTAGTATATGGCATTCATTTCAGTCCATCTGTTCATTAATATTTTCCCAGCAACAGCATTTTCTGAGTATAGCCTTCATCCACTCTGCAGGTCTGCCATAGTCTGTAAGTGTCCCAGTTATCACCTTACTTTTTATAGTTTTCCATCATTATTATTAGTATGTGGTGGAGTAGAATGAGATCAACTGAATAATATACATATTTTTATGAATTAGTTTAATATGCTAAAAGATTTTTAAATATTTTGATATTTATCATATTGAGTGTTACACAATTTTGAGATATAGACACTTATACTTTTAAAATTAATTCAGAGTTTTTGTTAGATCTATAAAATATGTGTACACCTTTTAGCATGATGAATACATATGCGCATTGATTTTCCTTTTGTAAAATAGTTTAGTATGATAAGATTACCTGTCATCTGTAAGTTTACAGATATCTTTACCTCTTCAGGTCCTACTTTGTTCTACTTATTTATTTAGAGATTTAGTTGTAATATTGTTGAATGAGTGAATAATTTAGAAGTATTTAATGGATAATTTACTCTATTATTACATCAACAAGTATATATTACACTATTTGTTGGATTACTAAATATTTGTGGTTAATAAAAGACGACTATTAAACTTTTATCTAGTAATGGGGGAACAGTTTTAAATGGAAAATATATAACTAAATTAATAGTCTCTTATTATTTTTAACATTTATAATATATTAATTATTTGTAGGTCACAGTAGCTTTTGGCTAGTTTATTGATGAATTTTTAGGTACTGGTAGGTACAGAGATAGTATAGTAGTTTGTCTAGTCAATAGGCAAACTAGGAACTTTAGTATCCATGATAGATTGTGTTTTATTAGTAGTAGATACAGTTATAGTTGTAGACTTGTTTTTGTTATTTACAAGTTTAGTAGTTTAGTTTGTAGAAAGGAAGAATTAAATTAATATGGCGGATAAATGTGTCATATCTTTTAAAAGAAATTGTTTTAAATACACAGTATGGATAATTTTAATCTATTATTTATTAATGTAACTGGATTAAATAATGGCAACAAAAGAAAATCATTAATGACATATACAAAATTAAATACGGGAGACATTATATTCTTGCAAGAGGCTCATTTGATAGATAAAGATACACAATATTTAAATACTTTAGGTTTCAAAATGTTATCATCTGCTTCTTCCAACAAAAAGAGGAGAGGAACAGCTATACTTTGGGGAAAATCTGCTGTGATGCCTGAGGTCATCTAATCCATTCATGATCCCAAAGTGAACAGACAGGTTGTATAAACTGGAGAAAAGTTTACGAGTGTAGTGTAATAAATAGATAAAAGTGTTAAGTGGAAGACTCTGCTATGTCAAGAAAGGAGGCCTTCTGTCAGATACAGTATTTGTTTTGGATGGGCTGCCCTTGCTGTTTGAATTAGCAATCTTTAGACTAAGTAACCATCAAGTCTTTCCTGGATTTTTGTTGCTAACAGCTTTCTCTGTATATTTTCCCATGTAAGTGGAATAGCTGCTGGTGGTTAACTTGCAGCCATCCCAGAACTGTTTCGTGCTTGGTTACTCTGCAGTCTGCTGTTGGTGGGTCTGCTGCTTGTGCAGTTTCAGTTACTTTATTTTAAGGATTTGGTAGTTGTCAAGAAGGATTTAAAAGAGAAAAACAGCTATATGAATAAACACTCCCATCCACAGATCTGGAACAAGTGCAACTTATGGTAAGTTATATTTCAAATTGCAATATACTGTACTGGTAGCTGGTGTGTTTTGCATATGTAGCATGAGAGGATAGGTATGCGTAAATAATATGGAGTTACAATCAAAAGTGGTACAGAGTTTCATTGATTTTGTAAGTAGTGTGAAAAGCTATACGAACAATCCACCATGCAATTATATGTGCTTATTTATTTGCCTCCCTGTTCCCTATAGCTTGAAACATGGGGAAGGTAGCTCTGCCCCAGCTTGAACACAGCTTGTTTAAGCTTGACAAGTTGTGGTTTGCATAAATGGCGCTCAGTGGAAGCTTTATGTTGCAGTTAATTCAAACAAAAGCACACTAGCTTTAGTTAGTGATTTGGCTGCAAGTATTTCAACCTGCTGGCAGTTCTTAATTTAGTACTGGTTTCTTTTTAAAAGTTTCTAATACTTTGCTTTTCTTTCAAAGTAAGGATTGAGCACTCCAGACCATTTATTTGAATGACAGTTGTGAGTGAAAAGAAAGTAATGCACACCAATAAAAGGAGCATGGCAAACACAACTAGGGGTGGACAGAATTTTTTTTCTTTTTCAACATATTAGAAGTCTTTGAGTACTGGATGTTTTACTATTCCTTGTCTTTTAATAGTGTGTTATGCATTCCAGCTGTTAAGGTCAGTAGAATCAGAAAGAATGAGTTGGTGCTCTGTCATTGATGTGCAAACTGGAAACAAAATGGTAGTGGAAATAACTGTATTTGGTATGTTGCAGAGCTGAGACGGTAATGTACAATATAGTTAGAATAGCTGAACAAGTTATTGCAAACTAATGAAAATATATTCTGGCAGCGAAACATCCCAACTGTCCAGATTCATCATAAAATTTATTTTCTGGCAAATCTGTGAGGCTTGAAGTCACTAAATAATGGCATATATTTGAGTTCCACACTTCATATTCTTCAGAAAATGCATGCTAATACAAATCATGTTGTTCTAGCAACTTTCTAAGAGCAATATTTAAAATCTGTCCCTATTTTAGGCCTTTGTCCCCACTATTATTTTTGGCTTTGTCTAGATTTCTTGTGCTAAGAAGTTAAGAGGTGTGTAGCTGACAGTCTCAGAGATTGAAGTTTGAAACAGATGTTTATCTCAGGGGCTGAACTGAGTTTGGTAGGCATTTCGGAAGTCAGTCCAGTTAATACATCTCAACTATCCCTGATTTCGACTCAAATCTTACTTCTGTCCATCTTAACCCTCCCGACAACTGATTGCTTTGGAAAAAAGGTATGAATTACACATAATAAATAATGACGGTAATTTGAGTTATAAACTTCTGAAAATGCATATTAATTCACATTCTCTTATTCTGTCAATGTCTACAGTTAGCAGTACTAACATTGTAAAGGTGTCTTTGGTTATTTCTGGATTTGCCTCTGGTTCCTTAAGAGCTTTGGTACAGTTTGCTGATGAAACACTGCCTTTATTCCTCAATCAAGCAACTGTCTTCATACCTGACAACTGTCCAGATTTTCGCCTCATATTTTTGGTCTCTTCCTCATTAAATTTATAGTTTTCTGGATTTTTCTGGCAAATCAGTGAGGATGGAATTCATTAAATAATGACAGGCATTTGAGTTTCAGATTTCATACCCTTCAGAAAATGCATCGAAATAAAATACCTTTTATTCTAGCAACTTTCTAAGTTTTTAAGAGCAATATTTAAAATTTGTTCCTATTTTTAATGCTTTGTCCCCTCATTATTTTTGGCTTTCTCCAGACTTTTTGTTCTAAAAGGTTGAGAGCTATGATTCTGCCTCACTGCTTCTTTTTCATTCAAGTGCAGATTATCACAGTGCTACGAAGGAAACGTGTTAAAATATCTAAACTTATAAAATCCAAAATTGTGTTGATTCAAGAAAGTACATAAATACTTTATTTTCATAACAGGAATATATGGGTCTTAATTAATAATTATTGCTACACCAATTATGTCTTCTGATATCATTATTTCTACATACCTTTTCATAGCTCTTAGCTGCATTCACTGCACAGGTTGCTTTGATGTATGTGCTGTTATGTTTTATTTATGTAGGGAATGTATTTTCAAAGAAAACACCAAATTCACAGCAGCTTCAACATAAAACTAGAACTCCCACAAACGAAGCAGCTTGTCAGGCAAAACAATAAAGCCCAGAGCAGTACGAAATTGGAAAGACCACCACTGACAGCTCAATACACTTCACTACGCTTTATTACACAATACACAGCACAGTATTGCACTGTCAATAAAACTGTCTGTCCTCCAAAGCCAGGCACATTTATCAAAGCCAGGTCAATGACAACACAAAAATCCCTCCTTTTGCATACCAGCAGGCAGATTCTGGTGTATGATATTCACATGAATCTTCTTTCATTTGAATTTAAATTCTATATTTTGTTTATGCAGTTTCAATACTCTTCACCAATCAGCTCCCAAACAGTATTCATAAAGCCTCAATAGTGCAATATGTAGATGATACCACCATAATATGCACAGCCAAATCAAATGACATCCTTCACTCCCAAACACAAGAATGCTTTTCCCTAGCAGAAACTTGGATTACAAACCAAAGGCTCATTCTGAACCCAAGTAAAACAAAGCTAGTACTCTTTAGCTCCCACAGAGCCACATCTCCCACTGATTCTTTCTTCATCTCCTCCTTTAACAAGACCACAATCACCCCCACAAATCATACCAAACTCTTAGGGGTTGAAACAGATAATCACCTTAGATTTGACCTACATATTTCTATAACCATAAAAAAGTACATAAAAACTTGGCCTACTGTATCGCAATAAAATATTCCTCACTGACCACTCCAAAACTACAATAGCGAGGACTCACTTACTATCCACCCTACTTTATGCCTCCCCCGTGCTTATAAATCTCTGCAAATCTGACCTAAACAAACTTGATAGTTGTTATAATAAGATAGCCACATTTGCTACAACCTCTCCCATCAGAACACATCACTGTGAATGTCTAAAAAAACTCAATTGGCTAGAACTACCACTACTACTTCAACTAAATCAACTATCACTAGCCCACAAAATAATACATAACTCTGAAAACACCCCAGCCCTACAAAATATTTTGCAACCCTATACAACCACCAGGCCCTTGAGGTCTAGCACACAAAACCTCCTCAAAGTAACCAAATATAACAATGAAGCTGGTAAGTCTGTCTACAGCCACTGTATAGCAAAAACCTGGAATTCCCTTCCTGCCCACATAACTGACAACAAATCCCCATCACAGTTCAAGAAACTTGTTAAAACACACTTTTTGAATAATCAACTGTGCTCATGAATCCCCCCTGGCTAATGTCTCATTAGAACACTTCACCTAACTTAAGTAACTCTGCTAAGCCAACCAATCATAGTACTGTACCCACTTAGGACTGTTAATCTACTCCTCATCCTATCTCTCCAGGAGTTAGGGAAAACTACCCCAGCAATGTTGAGCTTTCCATAAGTAACTAAAACCAAGAGAAGACATATTGTAAATCAATTTGTTATCCTTAACTAAAACTAAGCGAAGACATAGGGTGAATCAATTTGTTATCCTTCTCAACTATAGCGAGCATCATCTTCTCTCTCGGAGCCTTATTCTACGTCTCTCTGCTTTTACTGATAGTAAATCTATCACAGGAATCCTAAACTTAGGAATATCTTCTAAACTGTAATACTATATTGTAAAGAACAAATGTATCCTATCTGTTAGTTAATATGTAGGTCAAAGTCTCTTCTATGGAAATTGTATGTCAAAAGTCTGTCCTTAAAACTTTTTTTTGTAAAAAATTGTTCTCTTGGAGCTTTTCTCCCCAGATCTCCACTGAAAATGGACTTGGAATCCAGTTGGACTCTCCCGGTCAACAAATGTAAAATAAAATAAAATAAAATAAATACAAGGTGGAACTTTTACAAAATTTTATGCCTTTGTAAGATTTCTTCAAGGAATCTGAATACAAATTTTGGATAATTTAATATGTTATGATTTATTGTTAACATGTCTACAAGACCGTAATTTATGGCTACCCTACCTGCACCCATTCAGCTCCTTTATTCTTTGGGATGGGAACCAGGCATCCTCAATTAGGCAGCAGCACTATGATCCATTTGGTCCTCTTTAGGTTGCATAATAAGCCCATTCATTCCTCCTATATTGAGATTTGAGGGGCGTAAGCTTTCTGGCCCTGTGGAATGAGTTGCTCATTCCTCTGTACTGTTCCCCTCTTCCTCATGGTAGCTATCTGAGATGTGCTGCATGCTATCTGCAGTAGGAAGCATGCCTCCACATGTATACACTGACATTCCCATCTCATGCACTTGCTCAATGGCAATGTGTGCTTGGTAGTCCCAAACTCTGAAGGTGCAACACAAACGACCTCCCTTCCTAACAGGATGGATGACCCATCAATGTCCAGTCATGCCCATACTCCCCTACCTGACTCTTCTAGTGCCCGGCTGCTAATCAAACTTAGGGTATCTGAGTAATAATTGGGGATTTATCCATCTATGTCAAAGACCTAGGAAATATGCTACAATTTTCATTATAGATTGTCTACTGGTTTAAAAAAGAAACTCCATATATAAAGCTCATACAAGCTACCATGGCTGCGTATTTCATGTTAAGATTAATACCCTAAATCTCATTTAAATATATAAATGTAAGTTGCTCAAACCCAGTGAGATGTGAAACTGGAAAATATGAATTATGAAAACTATTTTCTCGAAAAAGACAATACTGTAGACCTAAATCACCTTCCAACCTAAGTGATTTTAACACAATGACAGAAAACATTGTATGTCAATGACTATCAAGAAATGTCTTCCACTTCCGTTAAGGAATTCTCTTGTCTGCTGCCTCTTTAAAAAAAAAAAAAAGAGTCCATATAAAAGTGCTGCAGGAAGCAAAACACATATTCTTAGTTTAGAAGTACAGCTAAGCCACTATGTTGTTACATCTTTTTCAGATAAAGTGAGAATCATTTTAATTTTGGTAAAGTGTAACATGTAACTCAGTCTGTAACAGGTGATGTAAATGGCTTCTCTCCTTATGGGCATTGTACACACTGAGGCATGGTAAAGAAAACCAATTAATTAATATCACAATAAAATCTCCAAAATGCTTTTAATTAGGCAAATAATTATCTGCAGGATAAGTAATAGGATATATTTAGATTGTGTAAGAATAATTTGTTTTGCATCAGTATGACTGGCTAATGGCTAATTTATAAGTTAAAAAAATAAAGAATGCATTTAAGTGTTTAAAAATAAGTAATGCACTTTCTGATGAGAATGGAAATTATTTAATAAACTAAACACTGAAAAGCAGTGCTTATGCCAAAGTGTGGACACGTTTGGCAGAACTAAGCCAAAGAGAAATTTTGTGACTCTTCAAACACAGGGCTTTGAATTTACCTGGCCTAACGTATTACTTCATAAATAGAGTTAGGAGTAGATTAAGTAAAATGGTAATCATCATAAACATTGGCCCATACTACTAAAAATGTTTATGCATATTTTGCTTTGAAGCCTTTATTTATTTACTTATTAGAATTCAGTGAAAAATACACTTACACTGTCTAAACTGCATTATGGATATTTTTCAGCTGAATTAAACAAATCATTTAAAGTCAGTGTCATAACATTTTGTTAAATCATATTGCAAATTATAAAATGGACAAGGACCAGTCAGATTGCTAATTACATGTACATCAGATCTATTCTAAAACCTGGCAGATCCCTTCTTCCTCACAGCCTTCAAAATCCTACCATAAATCATTCTCTGTCCGATTAAGAATGACTTACAAGAATAAGACTCTGCAGTCAATTCCCACATAACTTTAGCTGAAAAAAAAACAGACAATACCTTCAAACAACTTGGGGGAAAATATATACATCAGGGTGATATTAAAAAGATGGTAAAACATGAACAAAAAATACTTTTTTCCTATATCTATTTTAACAAGTGGCCGCAGAGCATAAAAGTGGTCTGTTTTTTGCTATATGTTTAATACATTATGTTAAACAAATGTCCATAACTCTGCCAAAAGATAACATTTGTGCTAAGCTTTTCAGATGCTATCTGTGGTCCATCACCTTCCAAATTATTATTCAGAATTTCTGTAACTGGAATTCAGAGTGCAATGCATTAAAACAAAAGTGGGATGATATTTACAAACAAAATTGTACAACATAACATAACAGAGATGGATGGATTGTGCAAAAGAAGACCTGCGACAGTCGAGTGTGGCTGTCAAAGAAGGAGGTAGAGTGGTGATGAATCTGGAGAAATAGCAACAGTTGATGTGACATCCTGACCTCATGTAGAAAATAGGGAAAGGAGGATGATGATGATGATGATCTTGACACAATAGTTTGTTTATTTCCATTTGTTTACCATGAAGTCTGGCTGGGTCATGAATGACCACTTTTAAACGAAGGACCAGCTAGAAAAGGACCAAAAACATATGAGGGAAAGGGATGAAACTCCAAATCCAGGACTGTTATGTGATTGCATTTAATAGTCCTACAGCAAATCAATGTACCTGCCTGTTGACCAGCTGTCTGATTAATAGATAGTTGACAAACTAATAACTTCAATCATAAGAAGAGGAACTCTCTATCTATATAAACCTGTGTGTGTGTGTGTGTGTGTGTGTGTGTGTGTGTGTGTGTGTGTGTGTGTGTGTGTGTGTGTGTGTGTGTGTGTGTGTGTGTGTGTGTGTGTGTATTCAATCTGTGCAAATTCAGATTTCATTGTCTGGTATGCAGTGCTGTGAAATTTGGCAAATGCATAGACAGGCAAATGCACATTTGTGTGAATGCCAGAATGTCAGCTGGATCTCAGGTTTTGTTAGGGCAGGACTATATAAAAAAAACTAAGGTTCTTGTAAGATATGTACAGAGAGAGGAGTGGATCAGGGAACAGGGCAGCTGTAAAAATTCTGTGATTTGTGCAAGACTGGACAACAGAAGGGATTTAGAATTTACCCATTTATTAAAGTGATGCAATTACAGAGTTGGTATTTATAAAGTAGCATGGTTGTGAGTGTTGGAGTTTCCCATACATGGGGGTACAAAGTGACTTCTTCTCCCTGCAAAAAAACATTAAAGGGATGTTTCTTTTGGTTGTCTTAATTGATTTTTTTTTCAAGTGATGTTTTTACTATACTGTTGATGATTTGTGTATTTGGTCAAATTTGTAATCACTGTTTTCTGCTTGCTGTTTTACTGGTTGCTATATTTTTCATTCAGCCATTAATGATATCATAGTGTGTGTGTGTGTGTGTGTGTGTGTGTGTGTGTGTGTGTGTGTGTGTGTGTGTGTGTAGTACCCAGATGGGTCTATATTAGAACATCGAAGTTTCAAAACTTTGAATGTTCTAATATCGACCCCTATTCAGCGAAAGCTGAAAATATCGAAGCAACAGAAAACCGATTTTTTTTTCCTAGGGAAAGAATTTGGTTATCTGTTTCTGTTGCTTCGGTATTTTCAGTGCTGTGGTAGAAAGTTACGGGTCGGGTTCAGGTAAGTGTGCAATAGAGTGCCAGCTAGGTTAGTAAGGGTTAGGATGCGGGTTAGGTATGTGTGCAATTGTGTGGCCGTGAGGGTTAGGGTGGGTTAGGTGAGTTAGAGTTGGGGAGTGGGTCAGGTAAGTGTACAATTGTGTGGACGTGAGGGTTAGGGCTTGGTAGGTTAGTTAGGGTTAGGGTGCGGGTGAGGTGAGTGAGCGATAGTGACAGACCTTATGGTTAGGGTTTGGGTTAAGGTAAGTTGATAGTGGTGTGTGTATAGTTTAGTGTAGGGTTAGGTGTAAGATTTTTGGTGTATGTGTGTGGATTGCTGTTTGTTTGGTGTACTTGTGTTGTGTGTATGTGTTTTGGAACAGCAAATTTTTTCCCTAGGAAAAAATTTGCTGTTCTGTATGTTCGATGTTTTCAGCTTTCGCTGAATAGGGGTCGATATTAGAACATTCGAAATTTTGAAACTTCGAATGTTCTAATATAGACCCGTGCCCAGATAGCTAGACATTAGTGCTTATTTAATAGGAGAAGAATTTATGGAATTTCTTAGGCTGATATCCTTTTTATATATATTTCCACTTTTACAGTTAAATTTTTAGGTAGCATGATTTTTCTCACCCTGTTTTAAATATCATACCTGTGCTGTGTGTAGGTAATCTTCTGACAATGTCCTCTTTAAAGAACTACACCAGATGAAATTTTTATTGGTCTGCTACATGCTTGACTGATAACATTTCGGATTTCTTGAGGAAATGAAAGGTGTTCCGTGGTTTATGGCTAATCTTCTGTGCGATGTGTAAATACTGACATAAGCTCACAAAATATTAGGTGGTACTGATATTAAGCACTGGGTTTTTAAAAAAAATATGCCATTTACTTTAAGTGTTGCAGTGGTATATTTCACTTCACTATCTGCTCATTTAGGTGACATCAAAACACACAAAGACATAGATATATGTATACATATAGACAGACACACACACACACACACACACACACACACACACACACACACACACACACACACACACACAAACACACACACTCTGTCTCTTCTCTCTCTCTAACCCAATATCTTCCACAATTGTTCTGGAAAAGTATCTCTGGGATAATGAAATATAGTACATTTGGAGACTTGTATGATTTACACACTTTGTGTTATTTGGAAACAGAAATAGTGAAATGATGATGATTCAAAGGACTACATACACATTTTAACATTAAAATTAGCTAAAAGTTGAAATTTTATCAAAATTTTTTCTCAGTGTAGGCATATTTGCCCCCACTCCATACTCATGAGATTAAATAGCTACTTTCAACATTGCTGCACTACACTTCAGAGTAAATAATATCTCATATAAACAGTATATTGTAATTTTTAAAATAAGAGACATGATCTTCTGGACTTCAAATTCTTCAATTACTGCCATTAAAAATAATCACTTCCTGACTTTTCCATAGCAGCCAGTAGAGTAAGGGGGTAAAGAAATTGGGTTCTACAACATTCCCAGGCCAGATCACCACATTCAGTATAAGTAACATAAACATCAATGCAAACAAACAGTTGCGAATAGCTGCAGTATGGAAGACAGGACAGGGAAAGTAGTAGTGATGGAAAAAGATAAGACAAGATGGACAATATAAACAAAGGAGAAAACAGGAGTTAATAAGTTTTATATGGAATACATGACCCACACAGGAAAATAGGCTTGTTCAGTTGTATTACAATAAATATTTTTTTTATTTTAGATAAATATATTCTATTTCTTTTCCACATTGATATACAATATTGCAGCAAGATTTATACATTAATGGAAGATGCAAATTGCAAATTGAAAATTTAATACACAAACCAAAAATAAATAATATTGACAGCTCTCAAAGATGTAAACATTCCAAGTGCTTCCCCTTTGTATAAAAAGGAGAGTTGACCCATGCATTTTCAATATATATATATTTTTTAGAAAAATAATATGGATTTTGCAGTAATTCATGCATACACACAAGAGCAAGTTGGAAATGTCAGTTTCACTGCAGCTGTTTAACATTTATGGTGTCTTTAGTATTCTTTTCTCTGCTTATGCTCTGCTTGCAAGCTTCATTGGTATGCAGAAAAGTATGATCTAAATGGGCAATGACACTTAGCGTTTATAACCAAGGGAAGGATATGGTTAGATACAGGATTCTGTTTTCATTCATATTTCAAGCACAGCTTCCTCAGGGCTTTACAAAATCCACATATAAAAGCAGAAATTTGCACCATAGGCTATGTCTTCTTACTCTGTATCAGAAGGGCAGTGTTAATGACACCAACTTCAGAGAACAAGCAGTGTCTAAGAGGAAGCACCAGGCACGAACGAAAAGTGTCAACACTTTTGTTATATCTCTGTCAAATTTGCCAGGATTAAGTAATTGACTTGCACAGGTTGCAGGTTTCTATGTTTAGTGACCAACCTGTTGTTAAACATGGAATCCCGCAGCTTATGCAACCCTTGACATTCAGTGCAAATATATGGTTTAACTTGCTGCACCATGCAATATTTCTAATTTCTGAAGTCTAAACAAATATTCCAGAATTCCAGTATTTCTGTACACTGAATATTTGTATTTTGTTTTTACTTTAAATATGTATTTAGAGCATTTCTTTTAATTTTCAAATTACCTTTAATTAAATATGCAGAGATATTTTAAAGTTTGAAGTCTTCCGTAGAGTGCCTTTTCTAAAAAGATTACCTTGACTTGAATTACTGATTTGCTACTTTTCAGGATAAGAACGTTGTTAAAATGTTGCCATTTTTAATCAAATATGTTTATGTTGTTAATATACTTAATGTGGAATAACAAATTTCTAGACAGAGAAAGTAAAGTACTGATAGATGTGTAAGCTTGCTAGCCTTAATAACTAAAGGCTTTTTTCCATTAGACAAGAATATTCTTGTTGTCTTCTCCTGTGACATCTACAATGAGTGCAGATTATATCCGATCACTTTAGCAAGATTTTTTTGATACAACAAATAAAGGATTTCCATGGAGGACAAAGAAGCAAGAAGCAAAGGTTCAGTTTGTAAACACATCTTTACTAAAAAAAAATATGCCCTTAATATCTTTTTTTTTAAATGTAATAACATGGAAGCTCAATCTGGTTCAAGTTTATTATAATGAAGAAAATCATTTTAAATGCGGTGTGTAGTTAACTGCACTGTACAATCTTAGTGCATAAACATTTTTTCTTTTACTTGTGGCTACCTTCATTTTCGTAAAACATATTCTGAATAAGTCTGATCTAGTGCTAAAATTTGCTGAAAGCTCTGGCTGTTCTCAGAGCTAATAAACCAAAACAATAAATAAAGACAAACTGGTAAAAAAAACAAATAAGGCAATGGACAGAGGTCACTCCAACAAAATCCAATTCAGTAGTAAGTAGTTTAATTAGGTACCTTATTAAACTACTTACTACTGAATTGGATTTTGTTGGAGTATCCTCTGTCCATTTAATGTTTTTCTTTCGGCTTTTCCCGGTTAGGGGTCGCCACAGTGGAAATCCAGTCCACTAATGATTGGCAGTAGATTTTTACGGTGCCGAGGTGCCAGCTCGATGCCCAACCTTCAACGAAGGCACACCCTACGCATGTCTTTCGAACGCCACTCGACCACGGGGAGGACATGCAGACTCCACACAGAAGGTGCTCCAGCTGAGAATCGAGCGAGAGAACCTCTTGCTGTGAGGTGGCAACGCTACCGCTGCACCACCGCGGCCCTCTGTCCATTTAATAAGGTACCTTTTTAAACTACTTACTAATGAACTGGATTTTGTTGGAGTGTCCTCTGTCCATTGCCTTATTTGTTTTTACCAGTTTGTTCTCAGAACTAAATGGCTACATCCTTCATTATACATCATGAGAATCCAGCCCTGATTTCACACTGTTCTGTCCATCACAATCTTTTGTCACTGCATAAAAGCTCAACAGGGCAAGAGCAGGAAAGTAAACAAAACAGTTTACAGTTTAGCATGCTTCATACTTGTCTGAGTATTCTAGAGCAGTTGTTACTAATTTATTACGTTCTCGATTCTACAAAATTCAGTTTGCGGCCAAAAGGAAAAGCCTAATGACCTGTATTAGCAAGCTGCTGAGTGTAACAACCATGCAGTGTGGTATATTAATGCCTAACTGAAGGGTATACACTACACAAGTGGAAGCTGGGTAATGGCATTTAAACTCGTATCTAGGAAGTTCCCAGGATTAAAATGCTATTCTAGTTTCAGGGCTACACTGTTTTTGTTGAAAGATTAAACTGACATATTAAATATAACTAAACTATAAAGCAGTGGGGGGGTCTTCATAACTGTATGAAGTTTGCACTTACATTTACTTCACTTAAGAAATGTCTGGCATAATGACTTAATTAAATGAAAACAATCTGTGTTTACCGATGTGTCTAGGGAGTATGGTACAAACAGTAAGTATAGACATTTGCCATGACTGTCTTCCAGACCGAATACCGGAGCGAAAGTTATCCACAGTACAGCAGTCCTGCTTCTAACAGAGATCACTTTCATACAGAGAGGGTAACAGACCTCCAAAAAATGATAACAGCAGACTTCAAATTACCCACATCATCATTCAGACTATAAGAGATCATGCAAGGCTTCAAAGACTGTGCAATCTTATAAACAATGAGTTTGATGCTAACTTGACTTCTAAACTAGAAGTATAAAATGAAAGGTAAGAAGCGTTGCCTGCCAAGATTAAATCCATTTATCAAGTCAGGGTAAAAACAGTCATTCGCATTCACTTTGTATGCATTTGCACCATGAAAAAGCATGCAAACTGAATGTGAAATATTGGCCCATTTTCACACAGCCTCACACTGGTTTCAAAATCTTATACTTAAGCCTTTAGCATCAGAATTTCTCATTAGATTACTTTTATTAAAGAATATCATATACAATGTCTCCAAAGATGTGAATACAGATGACAGTATTGTATGCTATGTCTGCTTCAGAAACACAACATTCGCCTTTTAAGACTTCCCTATATATATGCTCAAGGTGAAATTGCTTGACCTTCAGTAGCCTGTAGAACAAAAACAGATGAGTGGCATTAAGGCCGAAAGCTTTTTCCCAAAAGAAATCATTGAAAGAAGAAACTTATCATATCCAATACTTATTTCACTGGCATCAGGTCAGAAATAATCTGGAGATTCAGATACTAGCAGAAAAAAAGAGTCTCTCTTCTGCTGGTGAATTAGGTACATAAATATGTGCAGAAAGCAAGATGACAGGTTTCAATTGTCAAGGCTGTTTTCTGTAAACAAAATATATTAATATTCTGTGAAAGATATAAGAAGAAGGAGAAAGAGAGAAGACAATCTCATCTGGAAAACATCTGCAGTGATTTATAAATGTTTCCAACATGTGTCTTTGTATGGAATAATGATTAGCAGTCTGTGAGAATGGGGGAGGGGCAGCTCTGGAAGGACTGAAATAAAGCTGCCTTGCAGTACGTGAAGTCTTTATGGAACCTGGGAACAGTCCAGCTAGCTGATTCAGACAATGCTAGATAACAACATGAACTAAAGGAGAAAGGCCAAGGGGAAAGTAAGGTATGGAGATTGTGGAAAATGAATGCAGTTATGGAAAACATTGCTGTAACTGGAAAGGCCACAGAAATATTTCACAAAGAGGATTACCGGCATCAAACAAATGCCCTACGCAGACCGTCTCAAAAAACTCCAGCTTTACTCTGTCGCATATTGCCTACTCAGAGGCGATCTCTGCCTAACACACAAAGCTATGTCAAACCCAGAGCTGTTGGACATGCTCCACGTAAAGAAATCCCAATCCTTCCGAGCTACATGCTCTAGGGACCTAAACCTTGTCATCACAATAAATAGAACATGCTGGAGGGATAGATTCCTATCTCAGGGACTTCCCATACTCTGGAACAAACTACTTATCTATATCAAACAAAGCTCCTCATTAGCACTCTTCAAGAAAAATCTTGATGATTGGATGGGAGATAGGAAATTCACCCCGGGGATCACTTCTGTGGCTCTGCTTGACAGGGGCACAGGAAAATAATTTTCTTGGGTGGCAAAAGCCAGGGTACTGTTTGGCTAGGCTTATATAGGCCCTAGGGCCAATAGCCTAGTACCTACCTATGAACCTATAATGATTACTCCTGCAGGGTGTGCACCGTCCTCAGCCACTAAGTTAAAAAGTGCATGAGATATCTATTATTGCCTTCACAACCTGTACTAAAACAAATGTATGTTGTAATACAGACTGTGAAATTCAAGGCTATACAATAAGAAATCTTAGCTGGCTGAGCTGCTTGAAGAGCTATGAAAAGCGATGAAAGCAAAATAGTTAGCATGCATTGATAAAGAATTAATTAGCTGTCATTCCACATAATTTTAGTAAAATCAGGGCAACGCTTGTCTTACATTAATATAGAAGCAAAAAAGTTGCATGAATAAAATGTCTGCATGTTTGAGTTGCCACATATTTTTCTGCATACTGTGGTACTCAGGTCCACACAGCTGTTCTCTTCATATCTGCCACGACCTGTAATCGTTCTATATGTATTTTTAATGGGTGTTCTACAAGCACTCAAGTCCCAAGTGCTCAGAGACTACTGTCTCAAAGCCAGGGACTCAAGCATCTTGTGACTCAGTTAGGCTGCTGCTTGCCTCAAACTCGATACAAGTTCAGGGAAGCAGCTGACGCAGATTACCCAAACAAATTTTTGAGGATAAGCGAGTTAAGTGCAGTAGCCATGGTGAGGAAATGGGAGGGAGTGGGAGTGTAGATTGGGGCAATGGTCAGGAAGGGGGTTTGAAGTTCAGGGAGCCAGGGGGTTCTACATTTAGGGAGAAGGAATGGAATTTTAGAGTAGGGCAGCAAAAATGAGATATTAGGTCTAGGAAATAGGAAGGGAGTCTTAAGGTTAGGGAGGGAGAAGGGAGTCTTAGAGTTAGGGAGTGAGAAGGGAGTCTTAGGGTTAAGGAGTGGGAGGGGAATTTAGGTTTAAGGACCAGGAAGGGAGTTTTAGGGTTAGGGAGGGAGAAGAGTGTTTTAGGGTAAGAGTTGGGGTTCTGATAGGGATATACAGTTTTGCAGAACATGGAACTGTGAGGGCTAAGTAGTTAGAGAAGATTTAATAGGAATTAGAGCATGCACTTTTTAGAGCAAGTCTGCCATGAACACCTGTAGTAGACCCTTTTCAACATATGTCTGCCAGAAGACAATGATCAATTTGATATTGTTGGCAAACTATTAATCTCAAGTGCAAGTCATAAGAAATGGAAAAATGTATAACTGCTGGTATTTTGTGTTTTTTGGCACCTTGTCCATATTGTTTTTACCATCTCCATGACTGGTTAAAAAATGTATAGTAAATACCTGGTGATGAAAATGGTTCAGTCTCATTACTGAAAGTCTGCAGAAATTGTGTCATATCAGCAGACAAATGTCACAGCATTCAATAAAACACAGTCTATATGTGTTTGCAAAGGAACTGGGCCTTTCTTCAATAACCTTGCATGTCTGAGCTTGCAGCATTACTGTCATCTATCCAGATTTTCACAGACTGTCCAGATTTTTGCCTACTATTTCTGGCCTTTTCCTCATAAAATATGTGGTTTTCTTGCAAATCACTGAAGATTGAAATCCCTAAATAGTGATATACATTTGAGTTTCAGATTTCATATCTTCAGAAAATGCATGCTAAAGTTTATAAGAGCAAAATTTTAAATCTGTCCCTATTTTTGGGCCTTTGTCTCCCTATTATTTGGGGCTTTGTCCAGATGTCTTGTGCTAAGAGGTTGAGAGGTATGTAGGCATTTCAACAGCCATCCATTCTCCTTTGGACAGAAGCCATGGAGAAATGGTGCAAATGTGTGCTGCTACATACATAGCAAGGGCTGTAAAAATTCAGTCTCCACAACTACTTATGTCGCTACTATGCATAATATAGCCACAAGGTTTGACATATTTCTTCTTTATTGTAAGATGTTCAGTAGATTACTTTCTGTGTTCTCCTAGCATGCAAACTTGGGTTGTTAAAGAATACAGATACTAGAATCTGCTCGACTGACAGAGTTCAAGCACAGGGGTTGGGGTGAGACTTGTATATCAAGTAAAAGATTTTATGACTGCCAAGTTCACTGCAGTTAATTCCCCATATTGCATGAGGTAAACTTATTGTTGCTTTGTAAGTATTCAGAACCTGAAAATCCTTGCTGTGGTCTTATATTATTAGTAAATGACAATGGGCTTCAGATTGCTGTCAGACTAATACTTAATCACTCTCACAACGTTTGCCCCACTACAGAACTTTATGATGTATTCTCAGCTATGTAAAGAAAGTAACAGCATTTCAAATTCAGATGTTATCCATTTAAACATTTACAGCTCATTTCCCAAAATTCAGTATTCTGAATATGAATATATATGAATACATAGTTTAGTGAGTGCAAAACTGAAACATGTCGCATGGAGTCAGCTTTGCCCTAATAGAAAATGGTTCCTGAAAAGTTATTTTCAATGCAGTTGGAACAAAAAGTATCAAAAAAAAAATGAGTATTTCAGAAATCCACATTTCATATACTAATAAAACAGACATTACAGAGAAATGGACTAATATGATACATATATATATATATATATATATATATATATATATATATATATATATACGGTTTACTATCAACAGACTCAAATTCATATGGTTGACAATCATAACGTTGAAACTCATTATACCAAATGTTCAAAATACTGAAAATAAATGTCAAAGTTTAAATGGTCGAAAAACACCTGCAGCGCTAACAGTGGTGTTTTTGCACGGGGGCAAGCCCCCCCTGCCACCCACACACCCCATGCTACTTATATATTACAACTCCAAGATCGTACTACAGTGCTGACAAGGGTATATCCTTGCCCTGTTGACATTATGTCAACAGATAATTTGCATGCACTTCCTGTAGACCAAATGAACCACTTAATATTCATGTGTTGACCATATGGGTCAATCAAATGAATGTTAGACCATATGAATTTCAGCCATTGGATAGCAAACCTATATATACACATTTGCTTATTGAGAGAGATTTTTTATGTCAAAACTTGTTGAAATCACTCGTCATGTGTAGGAGTCAAGAGAAAGAGCAGCATCAGTTGTTGCTTTTCTTTAGGAAATGCACATGCAGTTGTAAGTTGAAGTGTATGTTAATGCTAAAATGTATTTGTATGTTTATTTATTTATTTTATTTACTTATCTTTTGTTGGCCTGGTTAGTCCCATTAGGTTAGTGCCCTCTACTCAGGAGAGACCTGAATGATGCTCGAATTTACTGAAAGTTTCAGCATTAGGAGTGAGACAGAGTGTGTGTGTGTGTGTGTGTGTGTGTGTGTGTGTGTGTGTGTGTGTGTGTGTGTGTGTGTGTGTGTGTGTGTAAATGCGTGTTTGCAAGTTAGGGTTAGAGTAAGAACTAGGGAAGAGGATACATTTTGTGTTGTGTGTATGTGTTAATGTCTTGCTTATCGGTACTGTGAGGGAAACAGTATTTAGTAAGGTAATGTATAGGACTGGAGTTAGAGACAGGGGTAGGAGCAGGAGTAAGATTAGCACATATGAGTAAGGTGGTGCAATGGAGGTTAAGTCCTTCTGCCCACCCCTACTCACATGTGCTAACCCTAAACTTATCCATGCCCCAACCCTACACAATACCTTACTAAAAACCTTATCCCTAACAGTATTACTATGCAGGCAAAGAGAGTCTGTAAGTTAGTGGTAGGTTTTCAGAAGGAGACTTTTCCTTTTCTTTTGTAATTAGTGTAGTTTAGGCTAGTTTTTCCTTTGTTTTAAGAGTTCTGTTGATGTGCAGGAATTAATGTAATGCTCATTGATGTTTCTGCACATCCACAGTTGACACTACACTCATATACACATACATACATGCAATCACATTACCTGTCAGAGGTATTTTTACATACAAGGAATTACTAGTCCACCATGGTATTGTCACACATGTCCTTTCCCATAAATTATTAACCAATGGAATTGCCAGATATACCCTTGTTACAAAATTATATAAAATTTGGTGTGCCAGAGTAGTAGAAGTAGAGAACTTAAAGAGGTTTTGCAGTCATAGAAAAAACGTGATCTTTCCTTCCTAAGTTAATGTTCTGCCTACATTTTGAACTGTGAACCCTAATAACTGTTTTTATTTTCATTATATCTTTATTTGCACTAAAATTTTAAAAGGTTGTAGATTATCTTACAGTTTAGCACAAATCAGTAGGGATATTAGTCCGTACCAAGCCTCAACCTGCAGTCCTGGCTTTGATTCACCAAGTTTTCCTTTGCCTATTATGCGACTCTGAACAAGTCACCTAACTAGCCAGTATCCCCAGACTGCCCTTAAAAAGAGGCTCGTGTGCCTCATGGGTATACCTCATTAACACATAAATAAAATAGGCTCCCTATTACTCTGTCGCAGACGCAGGCTGTCGTATGCATCTTTGTCGAACTGAAAAGCGAGAAAAGGCAAAATAGCGAAGCAGCTTTTCAGTAAATTCTTTCCCTGGGAAAGAATTTGTTTGGCCGCTTTCACTACTTTGCCTTTTTGTCACTGTAGTGTGATCTCGGAGTTGGTATATTTAAGTAGGGGGGTGTGGGGGGTACAGCCCCCACATTATGTAATGTTTTACAATTTTTTTTTTTCGGAACAGCGATTTTTTTCCAAGGGAAAAAAATTGCTGTTCTGAGGTTTCAACATTGTAAGCTTTCACTTACATGGTGTTGATTATGTGTAGTTTGCTCTTCTGAGCATGCAAAATCATAATATAGACCCATAAAATAAAGGTGGAGGTTGCAATGGTAACCTTCATTCCACATTAATCATTGACAAATTCCATGTTTTGATCGCTTAAGTTGTGTATGTTTGTTTTATCATTTTATGTCAGTAAAAAGGTTAACTAAATAAATTAATGAGAATTTCATCAGTTTGGATATCTTGGTAAGAAGGACTGTCTGTACAAGTTCATGGCTTTGTGCTGCACTTGTTTTCTTGCATGCTATATTTAAGCAATAACCGATGATGTGGTGTGGTATCTTGAAGATTTACCCACAGCTGGTGTGATTTAATCACAAGGGTGAAACTCGAGTGATAAAATAAAGCCAACCGTGGGTAAAATTCAATATACCACAACCACAGAGTCAGTTATTGCTATTATACAATGACATAATTTAAGAAAAAAAATACTTACTTTTCTTAAATAATGTCTTTGTATAACGCACATTACTGTTCTTCCATGGTTGGTGGTATACTGCTGCGTTGTTTTGATGTACTGCGCATGCATATGAGGCTTGTGTTCCCATGCATACCCAGTACATCAATGCTTTGAAAAGGAAGCAACTGAGAAAAGAAAGTTCTTTGTTGCTCCGTTTTTGTTTTGTTTTTTTTTTAATTAAAAAAAAAAAAGTTTGGGCTACTTTAGGGGTAGGAGAGAGAGACAGAATGGAGGAAATGCAAAGAAAATGAGGTACATGTCTTTAGTTTTAAATAACGTCCCTGATTTTCTTTGTATTTCCTCCATGCTGCCTCTCGGATATGTCCAGAGTACAGAATGTAGTTTTTTTTTTTTTAATTTTTGTTGAAAAAAAAAGTTTTGGAATATACGAACGGAAAGAAGTCCGGGTGACCGGACCTTTTTCCATTGGTATATTGTGGGATTTACAACTGGCACGCTGGTTGGGCTGGCCAATCAGTGTGCACGTTTTTGAATACTAATGGCCAGCCATTGTATAATTTCACCTAATTCAGTAGTTCACATATTTATGCTACAAAGCTTAGAAATTCTTGGGCAGTCCAGTGAAACAAAAAAAGGAAGAGATGGGGCCAAGGACAGATCTCACAATATTCCCTTGCATTTTGCATTTCTATACAGGATTACACAACACAGTTCTTTGTGATCTTTTCCCTCACTGAAATGTTCCTTATAATATTTAAGTCAACTTTAAAGCCATTAAAGAATCTCTCTATTACATACATGGTCATTGTGTTACCCATGCTGAGTCTTCAGCAACACCCAATGAGCTTAGCACCAGGAGAGAGACAACATTCTATTCAGTCTCTCTGACATTGGGCAGCTGTAATCCACTGGACATAAGTACATTTTACTTTTTTATTTTTATTTTCCAGCAGTAGCTTGTAAGAATAACTTAGGTCAGACCTGCAACCTGGCAGTTTTCATTTAATAGGAAGATATTCTGTTTGGATCTCCAAAACAGGGTAATTTTTTTTTTCTTTTGGAATACGAACTCCATCAAAACATTAAAGATTTGGTGCATATTCTCTAACGTGACTTAACATAATGCTTATGTTCTTTTCTACTAACTCTTTTACTATATTCAGCAATTATTTGTGATCAGTAAAACAATAGTAAGGGCCACTGTGGAACCTTGCAAGTTTCCCTAAGGGAGCATGAGTTCCTATATAATCTAGATAAACCGAACAACATGAGTTATAACTGTGAAATTTAAGCTCTAATATGTGGTTTGAAATAGTATATACAGCCCTAAGTAATATAGTCAAACTGATTATTTTGTATAACAAAAATACATTTCTTGTTTTCCTCATTTTCAGAAAATTCCAAGTTTTCCGCCTGCCTAACTGATAATAAGTGAGCTCACAGGTCCCGTAACATGTGCCTGCCTCTAGTTCATGTGACATTATTGTCAGCAGCCTCATGGATAGTTATTACTTCTTTTCTTTTTCTATCCTTGACCCAGACAATGACTGTGATGAATGAAACTAATAACAAACTGCAAAGCACAGGCTGTGGTACAAGATACTGCAGTATACCTAAATTAAATGGGGTACATCTACACATAACTGAGGCATATTCATCTGAGCGGCTTTTCATTATTTTGTAAATCATGGTTCATTTTTATTATAGTTAGATTCTGCAAGCTGGCATTGAACTTTCAGTGGGTTTTTTTCACTTTTTCTTACTGTGATGCAACCATGAAGTAGACATATATAAGTTAGAGGGGAGGGGGCACATTATATTCTCCTTGCACTTCTTTTGCATAGCCTTTTAACAAATCTCACTACAGGCAAGACTGCATCTGCATGCTAGATATAAAGTGTCATGCCTTATCTCTCCCCAACTTGCATGTATCAGGTTTACATGTACCTAGGGTTTGGCTTGTTGTTTTTTGTTGAGTAGATAATAGTTACTGTTGCACTACAGGTACCTTCAAGCATCAACACACATTCAACATTCCTATTACAACATCTGAAGCATATATGCATCACAAAGCCATTCAGATTGGAAACTTCAGCCAGTTTGCCTGTTGAGTGTTTCTGCTCAAATGTTTAGTTGAAAATATCAATATGGCAGCATCGACCTTCTTGCATGGACCTCCATGCTTTTGAACTTTTGTCTCAATTTCTTTGGTACTAATCTTTCATAATTAATGTTATCACAGCTCCATTTTTATAACTGCACTTTTTTTTTAATTTCAAAAATGAGCAGTCTAGCTAAGTAGAGCAGCTATGTCTCTGATTTAATCTACTTGGCTTTGCTTATGCTCTGAAATATATCCTCCCCTTGTTAACAGACTCATTTTTTCTTTCATCTATTCCTCTGTCCCCATTACTATTATTAATATTCTGTGCACCATATATCATTTTATGCCACAAGTACAAAATTCTCTCAGGCCACATCACAAAATAGGTATTCCTGTGCCTACTCTGATATACTGTGCTGTTAAGACACAGTCTGCTATCAGAAAAAAAAATAGCATAAAATCCCATTGAAATTGCCAAAATGAGACTAATACCAAATCTTCATGGAGTACAGTACATGTGCATGTCAGTGGGCAGATACGCTTTCATTCAAGTAGTTCTTCTTTCAGCCATGTTAACTGTAAGCATTCTGCAACATTTTATAGCCTTTTGGTGTTATTATTATTATTTATAGTTTTGAACAATAAAGAAATACTACTGTTCTGTGAAAATACCGCAGATGGTGCACAGCTGTGATCTTTTAATAACTTTCATCCTACAGTCCTGTGTTTGATTCACTCAGTTTCTACTTCTGCACTTTGTGACACAGATCAAGTCACTTAAATAGTCAGTGCTGTTAAGGTATCCTTGTAAAAATCATTTGTGCTTAGTGGGATTAAAACACAATATATAACAGTAGTAGTCTTGCTACATTTTTGGTGGTGTTATCAAGCAATAGGTGATATTAAATATTTTATATCCAAGTGGAGAACAATTTTTTTCATTAATGTTCCGAGCTGACAGCAATGCTCATTTCACAGTCCACACCATAAGGCAGCTCCATTACTGTTCATATATTATGCCACAAAGGACATGAAGGTGTTGTATCCTGTTTCGTAAAATCAGCTAAATACATCATAAAGTTTGTGGTGGGAGTGTTTCAGCCTGATTTTAATGAATGCATTCTTCAACATTTTTAAACTGCTGGATGCAGAGTATTTATAGAAAGAAACCAATGTTAAATAAAAGCAGACAGAAATTAGAGACATAATCCTTGCTTCACTAACAGTAGATTTAAGTCCTAATGATTTTTCATTTTCAAAACTCATATAGCAGAATGACGGTCAGCATTTTCATGTAAAGGGCTCATCAAAATGCATGTTCATTTTATACTCTTTCAACTGTCAGAATGCCATTGCAACATAATATGAGGGTTTAACCTTTATGAAGTTGTTAGAGGTGAAAATTTATTTTATTACTTACCTACTAGAAACCCAACATTTCTTATGAAATGATGACACAAAACTATTTTGCAAATGAGAGACATCACATTAATATAGTGCAATATATAGAACACATACAAAGACTTCTGACACTCAATAATGCCTTTTGGTACAACATATGAACAGTCAATGTTACTTAAGACTTGGGGTGAAGTTTGTTGTTGGAAATGGCTTAAAGACAATCTGCTTACTCCCACTAATGGTGGTTGCACAATTAATAGATTCTGCACTCATTAATCTCTGTGTTCTTATCACTAAGGCTAACAGTACATTTCAAGTAAGTTATTGCAAAAAATAAATTATTATCATTGGATCAAATTGTTGGCTAATCTATTGCTCACAATGGGGCACAAAACCTGCAACTGGCTGTACATGACACCATACTGTGCTACCAGCAGCTGCTGTATCACAAAAACATAATAATAATAATAATAATAACAAATTGAATGGTACCGGGTATTTTAACCCTCTTTAGAATGAGCATAATGATGGGGTTATTATAATGACTGTTAAAACTGAAGTACAATAAAATGCACAACCATCTGTTAGTATAATCAAGACTGCAGTTGTCACTGCCCATCAACAGTACCTTTACAACTGGCAAAAATACCCCTTACAATGCATTGTAAATTGTGGTTTGTAGTGCAGTGTAGCACAGTATGGTGCAATTTAGAATAAATCAAACATTCATATTGTAATTTAGCAGTAAGAATAAATGACACTACTTCAGGACACTCACTTTTTCCTGTTTTAAATTTAGATGACAAAAAGGCATTACAATACAAGTGAATAACTAAAATTCAGATAAACATTAACCAGTGAGTGCAGTATTAAGAGTTGTAAGTGCTAAATCTTTAGAAATTGCTAAACTACATTGTGGCATATGTTAAAGCATATAAATAAAACTCCTGTGTCCTTTTAGTGCATGAGACTTGCTTTTATATAATTTTTTACTTATTGCAAAGTAACTTACTGTGTTTGAAAATTACCCAAAGTTGTATTTTAGAGCAAACAAAAGAATGAGATGAGTGCCTGATCATGCAAATATATGGCGGATTCCGACATAGTCAGCAGATCTCATTTAGCCAGTTAGTCAATGAAACTGGCTGATGTCTAATCTCATTTTAAAATATACTTTAAAGTTATTAATTATAAACAGGAAAATTAATTTATTTCTTACAATACACAGTGTGCTATCTGCCGGGTACTATTCCATGCTGTCTGACACAGTATTCTTTTTAAAAGAATTGAGTAGATGGATTTGCACTGCGATGCAAAGGGTGAGTGCTGTTCCCTACTTGAAAAGGTAACAACTATCGCATAGGTGGTACATACGACTATCAGAATGTCTTCATGAGGAAAACAAGCTGCTAAACAGTGAGATTAATAATGAAGATTTTTTTTCTGTTAGATGTGATATGTTATAGTTCCGGTGTCCATCACACAAAACTATCTCCCAATACACAGTAGCTTTAATGCAAGGCTGCACAGAGGAATTCTTTTATCTTCAAGGTGTCACATCACATTATTAAACATAGTCTCTGCAGGCATATCCCCTGTAAAAAAGGTTTTAATTAATACTAGGGAACAATATCTATGACTTCTGGTTGCATCTTAGTCTAAACTTGTCACCCCCACCACATGACATACCATGATCATTCTAGCATACTGTGGTTAGTACTACACCGTTAAAGCTTTACCTTACTTGTTCCCTCATACAAAGAAATGCCATTATGTTTACCACTGGCATTTACATTTGTGGAGCAAGAAGATGAGATAATACTACACTGCACAGTAAAAAAAAATGTATACACTGTCTTTAAGAGCAGCCAGTCCCGCCAGTACACTGATTTTGTAGGGAGTGAAGTATCTTGTACAATGTAATCCATTCCACATAGTTGAACCTAGGGAAGTGAGTACCTTCCAGAATCCCTTTTGTTTCAAATGGAAAAAATATTGTTCCAAATCCAACAATGGGGATTAATACACTTGAGATGCCTGAAGTGGAAAAAAAATATCCTATGATTCGGTACTCAAATTCCTCACTGCCATCCATGCAGGGAGCGCTGCATGAAGTTCTGTGAGGTACTACACAGCTAAACCTCCTCCATTGGCTAGTTTCATGCATTCTGCATAACAATCCTAAGCCTGCCTACCTTGCACAGGAATGAACCCTGCTGCTGATCACATATCACCTGGAATCCAACTGTCTATTATTTAACTGTTCATATAGCCCCTCTCTCGTGAATCCTCAAGGCGATCATACATTTGAACTGTCCCTTAACTAGGAAAGCTAAGGTCATTATGCCATACATTCCACATGTTCAGAAAATACAATTTATCACAGAGTAGGTTCTTTCTCTCAGCTGCCTAAACTGCTCATGATGGTTCCATGTTAACACCTACACATTATCTGCTGCCCACATCAAGGGAAGACAGCATCTTCCATGCAATAGGTTTTTACTTAACAATTCTTTTTCATCTGGTGGGATGCTGTTTCTTAACTCACACGAGTTTTCCCCTTTCCAAGTAATCGTAATTATTACTTACATTATCCTGTGACTTCTTGTCCTTTAACCAGTTGTTATGAAAAATAACAACCCTCTTGACTCTCTGGTTTAAACTCTCTCCTTTAAAATCCATATCATACACAACAAAACTACACAAGAAGCTCAAACAGAACTATGATGTCCTGAAAAAAAATGGATCTGCTGACCACAGCAACACTAAAAATCAATAAGGAAGACTTAGAAGTCCCTGAGTGCAAAGACTATTTCTCCCTTTTCAACCTCTACTTGAAGGGTACCTTTTCTACATATGGACATTTGTTTACTGGGCTAAAAGGTGCACGCAAGACAATCAATACTTTCAGCATAACTGCTAAATTCACAGTCTTAGTGTATATTATATAAACAGCTTTCCAGGTACACAGGACTACCTGTACTTGAAATCAACATAAATTCACAATCTCTTTTCATAAGCCAGTAAGAAAAGCTAGTAAATGGGTGAAGAGTCTATGACAAATAGTATCAGTCAGCATAACACCAACACATGATCTGAATCTGTTGGAGGTAACCAGTGTCTCTTCACATTAGTAGTTTTTTTGAATAAGGCTTCTTAGTGCTTAGTCCTGAAATACAGTTAAGGAATAAAACACAATATAAAGCTCAGAGAAAAGTAAATGCTTCAAAGAGGGGGTCTCTGTGCCCATAAGAAAAGTTGAATGATGGTGAACTGCTGCCATCTTGCATTACCTTTTAATGACAAGTACATTTCCAACAGAGTCCCTTCAGGCCATTAGAGAACTTCATGATTTTATTTAAAAATGCTGAGAGTCATGAGAATAGAAAGAAATAATAATAACATAACTTCCACAATAAAAAACAGAACTGGCTTTAAATACGTCATCTTCTAAGAGTCTTTTGTTATAAAAAAGGCCTGTTGTGAGATGTTTTTGGCTGTTTATTTCTCATGAATATTTCAGTTCTGATGAACACTTTGCATGTTACTTTCTCATTAGAGTTTTCCTGGTTATGTGTATTTCTGTGATTTGCCCAGGAAGCAATGTACTCTGCCGTTTCAATAAGGAAAGACATCCACTCTCAGCAAGGAAATAGCTTACTAGCAATGTGTCACACCTGAGTGACTAAATGCTTACAGTCCTGTTCAGTGGTACCTTGAAGATGGTGACTGTCACTGTGTGGTATACTGTTCAGGTGGCCAGTCTGTAGCGATGAACAGATGCCATCTGGGAGCTCATCTTCTTGTCCAGTACTTTTGTCAGTGATAGGCAGTGCTTTAGGACTGGGTGGCACATATGGGCAAGTGGTTATATGTGTATACTGTGTTGGGTCTTCTCCTTCTGTCTCCCGGTGATAGAAATAGCTGAAGTTAGAGACAATTACAGGTACTGGAAGGGAGATGGTCAGTACACCAGCAATGGCGCAAAGAGATCCTACAATTTTGCCACCCACAGTCACAGGTGACATGTCACCATAACCAACTGTAGTCATGGTAACTACTGCCCACCAGAAGGCTTCAGGGATACTGGTAAAGGCTGTTGCATCATGATCTGATTCAGCAAAGTATACAGCACTAGAGAACAAGATGACACCAATAAACAGAAAGAAGATGAGAAGGCCTAATTCCCTCATGCTGGCCTTCAGTGTCTGCCCCAGAATCTGCAGGCCTTTTGAGTGACGGGACAGCTTGAAGATACGGAAAACTCTGACCAAACGGATAACCCTTAGGATAGCCAAAGACATTGCAGGCTGGCCCACACCCTTTTGTCTTGCGAACTCTGTCCCCAATGCAACAAAGTAAGGGATAATAGCCACAAAGTCAATTATATTCATAATATTTTTGAAAAAAGCTGCCTTGCTTGGGGATGCTGCAAATCGTACAAAGAGTTCAAAAGAAAACCAACATATGCATATAGTCTCAACAATGAAAAAAGGATCCTCAAATGGGCCGGAAGAAGAAACATGGTGTGGCACGCTGCTGTTTCCTCTGTGGTGTATCTGCAAGATAAAAAAAAAAGAAAATAACATTACTAACAACTTAAAACAAGTTTGCAGAATATATGTTTACATTCATCCCTAATTTTGATCTTCAAATTATAGCAAATACACTCTCCAGCTAACACAAAATAATGTATGTAAAATCTGTAAAAAAACTAATGAGGATATCTGTAAAACAAACAAATCTAAAACTTAGAATATTTACACAGTAAGTCTAAATCACATTTAGTTACCATCATATACAAACTACATGCAAGCCTTTGTTCTCTGAGTTGTTTGGGATTTTCATATTTAAAAGGAAGATGAAGTAAACCCAACCATTCTCCAGGGCTCACAAGACTCAAGCCCTGTCTGTGACCCAGCAGCCTGGGATGGATTTGTGACTTAGGCTTAGGAGAAATCCAACTGAGGAAGGGCGGGCGTGAGCAATGGGCACAAGATCACCCATCCTGAGGGAAGGGAGGTGGTCTGGCCCACTGCAATGCTGGCACTTAGTGAAGAGAGAGGTGCATGACCTCCAGTGTTCGACGTATGTTTTTAGTAATGGCTACTGTGTTCCCTGCCCCATATATAGAGGCTACTCTGGCATATCTTCCATAAACTTAATATATTTACTCTGAGACTGCACTACCTCAGAAAATGAGTGGTACTGGAACATATGGGAGGTGAAACCTACAGTAGAACTGTTGTCTGCTTTCACAACAGCTTCACCATCTTCATGCACTCAGCTTAGAGTTACAAACAAGTGGGTGCAATGCACTGTCAAGCCATGCTTGGACAGTAGCGTTCATAGGGTATGTATAGAAATGTGCATGGCTGCAGGGGAAGGCAGTGCAGGCTCGGACATCTGGAAACTTGCATGTCAGCCACTGAGGAAGAGGTTAGTGCCATAATAAGAAAAAAAATCAATGGTGACTGCCTGAATAATGGCCACGACACTCTCCTATTTGGTGGAGAGGTAACCCACTGAATATAAAAACTTTATTTTCCACCACTATTATATACATTTTGTTTGATGTCAAAGAATGAAGTTCTGGATGAGCTTTTCACCTAAAAACCTTCACAAAGCTTACTTGATATGACCCATGTTGATATTTTCTACTTCCTATATATACATCAAGATTACATTTTGAAGGAAGTCAATGACAGACTTCCAACTCTAAGTGGAAGCCTGTTCCCTAATCCAGAAAGGTGCTGTATAACTTATAAGTCACTTTTTTTCTGTTTTTGCTATTTATTTTTAATATTAGGTTCCCAATCTGGTATAAACTTCCCCAGCACTACATTCCAAGCATTGCCTTTTCAAACAGACACTACCTTATAGACTAGACACGGGTTAAGTAATATAATATAATGATGCTTCCTGCAGCACGCTAGTCTTCAACCCTTCAGGTTTTCCAAACCTACGACTTTTCTATCAAGGAATCGTTGTACCTTATCAAAGGGTAGAAAAACTAATGAAATGGAGGAGAATGGAATTTGTGGAAGGAAAAGTAGACAGAGAGGAAGGGAATTAAACACAGCAGTTAATGCTGGTATCTTACGTAGGTAAAAGTGTTTATCTGACTGTGAAGATGGTTAGTAATTGCTTGAATGTGATGGGGTATGCTTGGAAGCTGTAATACAAAACTGAAAAAGGCCAGCACTCGCTATTGTCTCTGTATGAATAGATTTATTGTACAAACTTAATCATTTATCTTGTAACAACAGAATAAAAACAAACAAACCGGTTTCAGCAACAAATGCCTTCATCAGTGCACAGCTACAAAGGAACGATATGGCGTGCGAGAGAGAACAGGGACAGAGTAGTGGCACCAATCACAAGGAAACTGTACACAGCTATCCTGCCTCACACACTGTAACATTTCCACAGAACATCTGTGGTGCCTTAAGGTCAACGCAAGAAAAAGACTGGGTTCCCAGTGCTGTAGTGTGTGAATTGGTTCATCTGGGGTAACTAGGACCACCAAATATTTGAAATGAACTTTATTTGCATGTTTTGATGTTTTGCTTTTATCCCAAAGCTAGTATAGTCCTTGCTATATCCCCACAAAAAAAAAAACTTTAAATATTTAAAAAGAATGCCTGAGAAGCAGTAGCAGTTCCCTGTTTTGAGGGAATGAGTGCATGGAACTTTGTAAGCTGTCTTGACACTGCTGTTAGGTGGAATGTTGTGGTGGGGGGGCAACCACCACTAAACATAAAGCATCACAGGTAGGTAAAACATAACAAAATGTCTTTTCCTCACTCTAAGCAGCTGAGGGAAGAAAAAAAACTTTCAAGACCCCTAACATCCTTTATTAGAGAGCTAGCTAATGAAGAACTACAAAATAAATACTTTTTCAGGGAACAAACCCTGGACTTTTATGAACTAAATCAAATATTCTAGTAACACAGAGAAAGAGAAATATTTTAATCCCTTTCCAGAGAACTCTGGACTTTGTGTAAGGAAGTGTTCCTCCTTATCCATGGCATTGCTTAATGAAACAGAATGTAACTATGCATGTTTCCAGGTTGACAGGTGGGATACTCAGTAAGACAAGTTCTATGAAAGGGTTCGTAACAAGGCGTGTTATGGTAACACAGAGCACACCAGAAATCTGATATCAGATTATTGTCTGTATACTACTTAAGACTTTTGCTACAATAGTTACCTAAATGTGAAAATATATATTCAAACTATTCATTGCTAGTTTTGTGATACACATACAATTACCTTTGTTTCAACACACAATTTCCATGTTCAGTATGTTTAGTTCTCAGTAAATACTGACTTTGTCCATACAAGAACATGCATAAATATATAGAACATTGCCATATGCTGTTAGGAGAAGAAAGCTGTTTGGTTTATCTTGCAGGGTACCTGTTCTGGAACAGACTCCCCATCCCCATAACACAAAGTTCATCCCTGTCCATGTTCAAGTGCAACTTGAAACTATAGATGGGAAACAAAAAATCTAACCCACACCGGATTGCCCCCTTAACTACTACTAATGGATAGAACTATCTCCTAAAAGCTTTATTCCATGCATGGGTCCCTTCAAATTATTAGTATTATCCCAGCTATTCTCATTAGGGGTAATATATAATTATCGACTATGGGATGGGTAAGGCCAATCTCTAGCCAAATGGTATAGGTTAATTCAAGCACAAAAAGGGAAATTGACTAGGCTTAAAATGGTCTGCAGGGGTAGTTAACCTAGTACTTACCTATAAACCTATATTAATGAAGGCAAAAGAGAACTTTTAAATGAATAAACTCGCCTTAATTTTTTAGCTAATGTCCACGGCTACTTTTCCAGTTAAATAACCATTTGTTCCTGCTCTACCAATCAGCTTACACCATCAGTCTATGCTATCAAGCTCATACTATTACACTCTTTGCAAACATTTTCACACATGGCCAAAACAGCTTCTCTCACCATCCCTACAACTCTTCCTCAGACCTTTTATTATACTATATTTGTCTGTATTTATATTCATCCAGACTGCCTGAAAACATAACCAACACTTGAAATACATATGTAATGGCACGGTCATTTTACAAGAACTAACATTACATCATCTGAAGAAGTAAGCAGTTTCAGTTTATTTACAGAAGTGTGTGTGTGTGTGTGTGTGTGTGTGTGTGTGTGTGTGTGTGTGTGTGTGTGTGTGTGTGTGTGTGTGTGTGTGTGTTTCAAATTCACATCATGCACAGAGATGCATCCCATCTAGGACTGATTCCATGCCTTATGCCTGTATGCCTTTTGGTCACAAGGACATAATCTTGGCACTCTGAGAACCTAAATCAGAAAGTGGAAGAATTACTGTAATTTCCAAGCAGGAAATACTCTCACCTGAGTTGTATTCTCCCAAAGATTATCAATACCTCAAACTTATTAATGGTTTACAGACAGACAGACAAACTGCTTGACCTATAATAATTCTGACTCTAAACAACGGAAGGTATGATCGGTTAAGCTACAGGTTCTCTTAATACTCATTTCTCCTGGATAATTTTTTACTCTCAGAATTATTAAAAGTCTTTCTCTGGAAACTCAGTTCCTATTCTACTTTAAAATTTAATGCTGTGGCTATTCTACTATGCAGGAGAAAACTTGGAAAGATGAATCTGTTATCCAAACTTTGCAAAAAGCCTTTTGCTACAAGTATTTATTTTTAATACATTCCCTTGATAAATCAAATGCAAAATCTCTTAAATGGGCAGAGGTATGATACTGGTCATACAAACTAATCTGTTCGGGTAAAAATATTCTATTCTGCTTACCTTATTCATGACTAATATTTACACTGTAGTCTACAGCCTTGAAGTTATGATGGTCTGTGTAGATAAGGGAGCAAAGGTACACTTGTTTATGGTAGCACTGTTAGTGGAACTGTTACTTGGGATCATACAAATCTAATGATTATACTTACATCCGGATCATCTTCCCCCCTCATTGTTAGGATTGATTTTAATAAATTTCTCAAAAATGCTGTAAGGCAGAATCACAGTGATTCTTTCTTTTGCAGCCATTGTGGTACACTAATTCATCCCATGACCTACTATATTTCCTTTTACAGCAGTATTAGCACACCTTTTTGGAATCATTATACATCAAACAGTTTGAAAAAAATATGCACACAAAAAGGAATATCTGAAATGATGATTAAACCTGTAAGTTTGCAGGCAAGGGCCTGGCTATCCCAGTACTGGATACAATTAGAAACTAAAGAAGCAGCAGGATTTGTTATTTTCTCATTTGGGCAGAAAACTATAGCTCTTAGTTATTTCACTTAGCAGTCTTTCTTCTATGATGGTGGCACAGCACTGTATTTTCACTTTTCTTTATGTTCTCTTATTTTCTAAAACAAAACAAAAAAATCAATACCTGTTTTTTAAATATAAGAAAAACATGCAATTTTAATACTTTCTCATGTTTAAAGACTATATTTTACAAAGTTCTCTTTCATGATGCTTATTATATAAGCTTCATAAACCTCTATGTTCCCAAATCTTCTGAAATTGAAATGGATTAACAGTGCATCATGTTCCATAGGTCAAGATATATAGCCCATAAATATGTTCCTTTAATGTAGCATTCTAAAAATACACAGTATTCATTACTTTTCTCAACTGCTTACATAATACCTCAGCCTTATGATGTCCTAGAAACCTACATTTCAAAATGATCTCCACCTCACTGGATTCTCATGATACCTTTCACTGTAAACTTAAAGGACCCCACTCATTTGTATTACTACTAATTCTAACCTTTCTTAGTCCTTTACTTTAACCATGTTTCCGAATCTGTCACTCTTTATAAATATCCCGCACTGACACAACTTCAGGATGCACATCTTAAACCACTTTTATGCATCTTCTCCTTTCTATTACATTCACACTCTGATCTTCACTTTCATTTGCAATCCTTCACCCATCCACCATTTTTTACATGTGCATAGTTTCATAGGTTTTGCAGATTCAAGACAGCAGCTTGGTGAGCTATTGTTTTGTGTTAACAAGGAAAGAGAGGACCTCATAGCTTACGTGGACTCATAGAGCTACTGCTGTGATTTTGGAGGGGGCTATTAGGACTTGTTCAAGGCAGTTACAGGAGATGAAATACAGTGGGGGGGACAAAGAGGGAAAGATTGACGTGAACCTATGCGCTCGTATATTTGCAATATCCTTGGGGTCTATTTGAGATCAGTTCCATGTAGTGCTGAGTATTTCTCACATTTTTTGACCATGTGGCATTTAGAGAATCTGATAATAGTTTACACGTCATTGTCTTTCTACCAGAATCCATGCATATATTCAGCAACTTTTAGCATAGACCACCTCACTGGCCCTCTTCAAGAGAAATCTTGATGAGTGGAGGAGAAATAGAAAATTCACCCAGGGGATCACTCCAGTGGCTCTGCTTGACAGAGGCACTAGGAACTAAGGTTGGGTGGCACAATGCAAGGGTAATCCTATGGGCTAGGCTTGTAAAGGCTCCAGGGCCATTAGCCTAGTACACACCTATGAACCTATACAACATACAGAAGAGCTTGACATACTCAATCCAGCATCATTTTCAGCATACAAGACCCAGTCAAGTGGAATTTAGACATCCACAACCCCTTTTTCCCCATTTTTGCACATGGTGTTGGGGAGTCACATCAACAGTGATAATCATCTAAAGCTAATGTTTACAGCATCGGATGGATAGCCACTCCATGGTTGTTATTCCATACCATGGTCATATACACTCACACCTAAGGCCAATTTAGTGTGTCTAATTCAACTATTGCATTGTTTTTAGAACATGGGAGAAAACAGGACGACCAGAGAAAACCCACAGAAATACAGTGAGGAAATACAGACTCCTCAAAAAAAGACACCAAAGTAAGAGTTGAACCATAGAACTTCTTGCTGCGAGACAACAGTGCTACCACTGTGTAACTAAATTCATCACTTCCTTTTCCACTTTTTTCAAGACAACCCCTTCATATGATATACTTTACTGCCCAGAAGTTTAGTTTTAATATCATATACCTTCTTTATGTAAAACCTTTTCCAATACCTGCCTGTAACACCATTTGTTAGTTACAATCTTTTCATCTCAGATCTTTTTCACATCAAGATCTTGCATATTTTCTAACATACTCCTGTAATGAGACTTATTCCTATTAATTTCCATCAATAATTCCCTTAAACATGTATGAATCATCAACCTCTTCAACATACTTCCCCCTTGATTAGTCACAGTTTCAAAAGTTCATAGGTTCATATGTAGATATTAGGCAATCAGTCCTCAGACCATTAACAGTCTAGCCCAGAACACACAACAGGAGTTACCTCCTTCCTCAAGGAGGGTCACACAAGAGAGGTCCAGGAAGAATTTTTGAGTGGTCATCCAATTACCCAGGTTAGTCCATAATGTAGCTAGGGTACTACTTTGCTTTATATGTTGGACTAGTTAACAATATAGGTGAAGAATATGCAGGGATAACAACCTGTCTTTCCAAAATGTCCTACTTATTTGATTTGTTGATAGGGACTTGGGTTCTCTGTATTTGTGTTTCAGAAACCACTTGTTCAATAAAGACATAGCAGGTCTAGAAGGGTGTGGTCTTTCATGGTTCAAAAGGCTGAATACAGATCACAGTGGAGTCTATAGGAAACAAAATTGGGTGGGAGGTAGCCAATCTGACTGGATAACTAAGGGATCTGAGGACTGTGACTTTTTTGATTAGGAGCCTCTGCAGTATCTCCAGTTGAGTAATATGTTTCAATAAGTTCAAACCAAAGGGAGCATTGTATTCAGTTATGGGTCAGATAAGGGAAGAGTACAATAGAAATAAGATTTATTTGGTTCTGTATGAGATGTCTTTGTTTATTAATTCGGCCAGACAGATGGAAGTTTTAACTATAGTGGAGACATAATGATCAAATTACCAGGAGTTATCCACAAGGGTGCAAATATCTGTAATGTCAGTGTCATTTTCAATAGGTATATAAATCAGTAGAAAAGCCTGCCATAGAATAAACTAGAAGCATCTACTAACACATACACTCTACAATGTTTCAGACCTGTTAACAATACCAATTACCTTATTAGTACACAATAAAAATAATACCCCAGCCCTGTTTTACCCTCCTCTTTATTACCACTTAATTTCCCAAGATCCCATGTACACTAGATCCACCCACTGCCATAATCCTTTTAATTACTTAAATAGGAAATCCATCTCCATGCAAAATATTTCTTTATATCTTTTTTCCTTCTAAAATGCAAGGAAGTAGCATTGTCTTTAATTTGCAAAAGTAAACTGTTTCAAGCTGTTAGAAGAACCACCAAACTGATGGCTTTATTGCTATATGCACTCACCTTGGACTACTGTCCTGTACCTATAGGAAAAATCCCACTTCAAGCAAATCATTACATTCCCAAATTTAAAGCAATCAGCTCTCCCACTCTCACTCACAAGCTTTACCTCGGATTTTAAGAGGTAAAGCATTCTGGAGGTAGGGACCATGGAGCTGGAATCCACTGTCATCAAAACTACAAGTATAATGCATTCCTAATAACACATTATTTAGAAATAGCTTGTCCAGCATTGTACAGTAACATGTAGCAGTACAAATTTAGCTCTGTAACCTGCCAGTCCTCCCTCCTAGTTTTACCTAACATTATCTGGTGTGTGTAACCAGTTAAACAGCAAGATGTCAATTATGAATTGATTTTAAAAGCACAATAACGTCCTTCTTTTTCCTGTTGCTATCGGCCTGTTTAACCTTCTCTACTATCTAATAACACTGCTTGTCCTTTCCTTCCTTCCTGTCAACCTTACTGCCTCCATCAGAATCTGCCTTTGTTTCTACACAATATACTTCTGATGATTAAATATGCAATGATGCACTATAAATTAGATTACATTAGATTTATGTTTACAGTTAATCCTTGTTTACCTGAAGAACTGATATTTTGGATTACTGATAGGATACACTGTTGACTTTTTATTTACTTTCAGTCTTTGTAGAAAAAGGACCTTAAGTTGTTATGTGATGAATTGTACTTAGGCCAATTTACTTAACATATTAATAAACAAGCAAATAAATTCACCATTTGACCTACAAAATCAAATTTCTTTGTTTATATCCAAAGATACAACTTACTATTACATCTGTCCTGTACTCAGCCATCAAATGATTCCTTCAACATATGTAACTACTTTATAGATGCATTTTCATTTACCCTGTCATCTGTCATCTATTATATTTTGAAACATTGCCATTGTCTTTCTCTATGTTAGTTTTATTATGATTTTAAGATCTGAATTCATAAGCATTATGGTTAATTATTTCCCTAATTTCCCTTTTGTAGTCATAACAATTAAATATTACTTACAAGAATGAGTACCCCATCCAGGCCAGTTAGCACATTATTATGTTTCTGATATATCACTCACAACACCTCTACATGCTTCACAATCCCATCAGCCTCTGCAAAATCTACATCCTTTTTTCCATAAAACACTTCTATATCCATAGTTCTCACACCTCATAGCAGTTCCTCAGATACAGATCTGATACATTGTATTACCACAACTATGATATGCCTGGTACTGGTCAAGACCTTCCCCTTCTCATTCAATAACAATACCATTGTTTGCTGCCTCCTGTGCTATTCACCCTGGTCTTCAAATGAGCCCACCTTATTCCATATGCCCTTTGTTCTATACTTCAATCTATGTTTCAGATCGTTTTTTTAATTGCATCCTCACTAGTCTGCAAGTCCCCCCCAAACACTAATGTATTGTAACTGGATCGTTGTGTTGAACTTGCTCACATTTTTGATTTATATCCCAAATACAAACTATACACAGTATATCATCCCTATTTACACTTCAGATTTTGCCACTATACCAGGCAGGTAGAAGATCTAGTCTTCACATTAGCACACGCTTCCTATGAAATACTACATTTTCTCCAAACACTTCATATTTCCCTTTCAAATTTTCACGTCTTAAAACTTCATCTACCCACCAGATCGGTGGTCTCCTTTCCCAACCTCAATAAAGATGTACGAGGACAAAAAAAAAACAAAATCATCTGTCAACACATATCATCCTCTCACAAACTGCCCAGTTAGTAAAACAATCTGGTAGTGATATTACCTCTGTCATTTGTATATCAAGGTTGTAAAGCATGTGTTCTATAGCATTCATATACCTTCTGTTACTATTTAACTCGTAAAAGCTAGATCTGAAACTTTCATCTCAAGTGATCCGATAAGTGACAATTAAAATGTCCTCCCTATATTACTGGAATTCAGTAACGAAAGAAGTCTTATTTTTTTTTTAAAACAAATCAAATCTTTCATCCACCACCTACAAGCATATGCATTAATAATTCCCAAGACAGTATACTTGATTTATTATGTACAATGCCAGCCCTTCCTTCCTGTAAAATTGTAAGGATTCCTAACTTTTAGCTCATAAACCTGTTTCAGCAGTCCTGATTCTCATCCCTATCATATTCCCCAGTGGACACACACCACAGCTTTATCTTCCCAGATCCTGTCTGTCAGCATTCTGTCTTAAGCATTCTATAAACATGCACTGTGAAACATATTTTTGTCTTCACCCTACTCGCATAACTAATTACACATTGATACCTGTCTTTTCTATAGCCTCATATTATTCGGTTGTAATGCCAATAGGCTTTCACGTGCCACAATGAAAATTCCCAAGTATCAACCTTTTTATGCACTTTCCTTCTCTTTACACTACTGCCAACAGAATCTACACTCACCTCCTGTTCTGACTCGTTATCAGTAATGTCCATGCTGTCCCCGTCATTATTAACCCAGTATATGCCATCGTCACCCTCCATCTGTTCTTCCACCTCCAATAAGAACATATCTGTACCATCAGCTTCCTCTCCTTCACCCTTGTATCCATTTGACTCCTCTGGTGCCTGAAAAATGAAAAGAAATAAGCAACTCTATATGTTATAAACAAGCCCCTTCTGCTTTAACTATTTTAGTTTAATTACTACCTGAACCTTCCCGCAGTTTAAACTGTGCCAGATGTTGAACCCCTTAAAATATGTCATCCTACTGATCAGCTTCCAGTAACTGCACTTCCTTCATTAAACTTTCAGGAGGTGCTTGTGGTTCACTTTATTCCATAGCAGGCATTCATTACTTGGAAACATATTTGTTTCCACTTTACTCCACAGTATGTATTCACATTTCTTTTACTTGTCTTTGTTTATAGTGTGTAGTACACAGAACAACTGTCAAAGTCAACAGTTTTACAATGTGCCTTTCCTTCCATTTAATTCAATCTCAAGTGTGCTACACAAAATATGTGTAATTTCAATAAGCACCCTTGTTGATTACAGCCTGAAACTGTTTCTTTACATGCCAGTTTAATATTTTGCACTTTCCTTTGGTATTTTCCAAACTACCCCTGTCATCATGTAGGTCAGGAGGAACAGCTCTATCTCAGAATTTTTTTTATCTTTAAGGGGAAAGGTAATTAAGCAGGTAACTTAATCTAGATGCAGAATCAACTAAAAGTTTAAAAATTGGGTATTGGCTGCAGTCAGCCTTTTTATATGTGTGTGTGTGTGTGTGTGTGTGTGTGTGTGTGTGTGTGTGTGTGTGTGTGTGTGTGTGTGTGTGTGTTAGTTAGACATTACCTCAACCATGCAATTTGATTTGGACATGCATTTCTGAATCTGACTAAAGCACCAAATAAGCCAGACTTTCAAGTGTAGTATTCAAATGTAACCTAAAGATGCGGTATAAGAGATGGCCATTAACTAACATCAAAAAATGACACTGCAAAATGACAAACTGATGTTCTTCCGACAGGCAGTCGAAAAGCAAGACATCAACTACTTTTAATGCAAGTAAACTGAGTGATATTACCACAGTAAATATTCTTCTCACCTCCCTACATTCTTTGTTGTCATAAAATGTTATAATGGAGGTAAAAACCTTGACTACAAAATGAAATCAAGCTGCAAAGAGTATAACAAATTAGAAAACAAACCCGAATAGATACATGGGCATTAGTACCTCCAAAGAAAAGGATTAAGATACGAGGAAAAGCATATACTTTTGTTTCAGTTTAGGGGTGCAACTGTCGTATACGAAAGCATGAGAATTAGTGATATATAGCACTGGGAAAACCAGCAAAAATATAACCTCTAAATCTTGTCCTAAATGTAATATATTTGTCCAACAAAGCACCTCTCTATTTACATTTTATACAACCTTAACTTCTTTTGGCTCGTTCCACAGTCCACAATCACCAGAAATTTTATCTACATTCCCCAGAAATCCACAACTCATTTTTAATCAGAATATGATTGTGACTCATTCAGTTCTTGACTCATTTTCTAGGATATATTTAGGGTAAACATTTTGAGCTGACTGTATGCAATGATTTCCAATTCATCATTTGTACTTTGTCAGCTGCCATTGTAGTTGACAACATAAACCAATGAATGCCAAACTAGTTGTCTCTGCTGTGATCAGTAATGATGCATGACTGCTTTAAAACATTTCTGTTACAGCATGTCAAAACTACAGCAAATATAAAAATTCCATTACAATGAACAGAAATCTGAGGATGAAGTTATTAAAGTGTCAAAAAATCAAGGGTTCATGTCCAAAACATGAACCCTAAATGTACGTATATGGGGGCAAAATAAAATTATTTTACACTCCATCAGACATGGCACATATATGAGTTCTAAAAGCAATCCAAATTAGCAGTTGCCTGAAAATTACATCTTATAGGCACTTACCACCGATACGAATACGCTCTCATAAATCCATTCTTAGAAAACCTATCTGTTTCTAAGTGATACTCAGACAAGTTACCTGGAATAGAAATGTCTTTCTGTGGCATCACATATGCACAGTGCTAGACCTTCAAACTTGGTTTCATTCCACCAGTCACCAAGAGCCCTATAGCATCTACAGTTAGAGGGTTTCAGTTTACCTGATGCTTCAAACAGCTCAATCTACTTACTGTCAGTCACCCAACAGCCAATGTCTTGCTTTTTCATATTCTGTTCTATGACAGCCTTATTATCGCCTTCTTACTCCAGAATTATGACCATTCTTCAGAAGGCACGGAACTCACCACAATCTCACTATTGCTTCTTCCTCCAGCATTATGACCATTCTTCAGAAGGCACGGAACTCACCACAATCTCACTATTGCTTCTTCCTCCAGCATTATGAGCATTCTTCAGAAGGCACGGAACTCACCACAATCTCACTATTGCTTCTTACTCCAGCATTATGACCATTCTTCAGAAGGCACGGAACTCACCACAATCTCACTATTGCTTCTTCCTCCAGCATTATGAGCATTCTTCAGAAGGCACGGAACTCACCACAATCTCACTATTGCTTCTTCCTCCAGCATTATGACCATTCTTCAGAAGGCACGGAACTCACCACAATCTCACTATTGCTTCTTACTCCAGCATTATGACCATTCTTCAGAAGGCACGGAACTCACCACAATCTCACTATTGCTTCTTCCTCCAGCATTATGATCAGTCTTCAGAAGGCACGGAACTCACCACAATCTCACTATTGCTTCTTACTCCAGCATTATGACCATTCTTCAGAAGGCACGGAACTCACCACAATCTCACTTTCTAACCACTTAGTTAGTAAAACTGTAATTTCTCCTCACTGTGAATGTGAGATAATTACCTGCATGAGTCAAAAATATCAGTAAAGGCCTCAAAACTATGCATTAGTGAATTCAGCTTTCCCATCTTCCTTGATACTGCACACTTTTCTCAAGCTATAGAAACACCCACCTGTCACCTTGTAAAAAAATTAGAAGAGTTCTACCCAAATATCCTCAATAAATTTTCCCCTGCAGAAATACCAGTTGTGCTTTCCCCTACAAAGGGCATAGGCTCAGCAGAGATAAATGATTAATTAAATGCAACAAATACATAAATATACAATAACAATCACACAAAAAGAGTACCATATTTATTATGGTATTATTCACATGACAGAACTATTTGAAAATGCAAAGCACCATCTTCAGTTGCTGTAGTCTATCTAGATCCATGACTGTTCACATTGTAAAATCATAATTTAGTAATAAAGTTAATCTGACAGTAGAGAGCTTTCTTCCCTAGGTTACCATACCAAACTAAAATCCTCATTTAACATCAGAGAAAGCTTCAGGGATTGATTATTTAAGTTTAGGGAATTTTAGGGGGAATGGCTGATGCAGTAATGGATAGTCGCAATGCTTACAAAAGCTCAGACTAGAAAATTAATTTATAGTCATCTGATGTATCACAATGTATTTTAGATAGCACCATCAACTTCAATGAAGGAAGTAAAAAATTTCAGATTAATGGTCTATGCTGACATGATACACAGACTCAAAATATTATTTCTAGATCTGTATCTTGAGAGATACTGAAGTTTTTCACTTTAAAACTAATCATGCTTGGGTCAAAAAAGCACAGCATTTTCACTTAATTATACAAGTGAGTTGGAAAACTTGTCCATAATGAAGCAGAAGGATGTCAGCCATGTTTGACTATCCACTAAATGCCCTTTTTTAAAGCTGCATGTTACCTTGTCTCTAAAACATTTTTTTCACTTCACTATTTAAATGCCGCTCTGATTTAGTTTTTTGGATTTTAAAACCATGCCTATATAACAGGCAGAAGTTGAAACTGGTAATAATGAAATTTCCTTAGGTCCCAGTGAGTGTGCACTTCTAATTATATGATACCATCGAGTACAGCCAGCAGCAGAAGAAGAGCAGGCCACTATTTGTTTCCACTGGTATTTATTGTTTATTCGAACGGAAAAACATTTTCTATTTAAATAAATGAATAGTAATACCGAAAGTAAAAAAAAAACTAATGATGACAATGTCGAACCAAATGCTCGACACATTTGACTCGACATTGTTGTCAAAACCACCACATGATAGCCATATAGGAGCTTATGTAAATCAAACTCCTATATGACAAATCACATTTTTCCAGGGGGGCAAGCCCCCTGCCCCACACCCCCCTACTTATATATTCTAACACAGATTACACTACAGTGAGGATGTGGATGAAATTCCACTCCCCATTGTACCGGGATCTCTGTGTAGATAGTCAACTTACACTTATGCGAATGCAGCAGTGCATTCGCATAAGTGGAGTCGACTATCTGGTGCACAAATGTTTGTGTGGTCGACATTCTGATTTTCAGCACATTGCAGCCGACAGAACGTCATTCGCACAAACAATAGTAAACCGATATTAGTCACCAAGAAATTCTGAAATTCAACCACTGCACCTCCAGAAAGAAGAGCAACATCTGGTCACTGTTCATGAATATATAGCTACATCACCTGTTCACATTTATTGGCTGAACATATCAGATGATAACATCCACCAGATTGTATACAGCAAGAACAAAATTGAGATACCTCTCTGAATCACTTAATGCAATTTTACACATGATCATTTCAGTATATATCTTTAAAAGTTTGTGCAGATTGAAATGGTCACCATGAATAAAACATTGCCAATCTGTATTTAAATTTCATCAGAATCAGGGACGTGCAATACGCCTATTGCAGAAAATGTGTCCCAAACTGTAACTCAAATAATAGAGTAGGCAAAAAAAGTACCACTAAATGAGCCGAAAAGTAAATGTTTTGTGAACAGCTAAAACATCAAGTCTAAACAATTTAAAGGTACCTGACATGGCTTAAAAGAAATTCCCATGAAACTGCATAAAAGAATGTTAATTGGTTCAAAAGATATGTCTGTTTTTATTTCAAATATATTCTCATTTATTCAAGTAGGAAGTATATAACTATCAAGTAAGAATGTGCAATTCTGCAAATGTTTTTTTCATGTTTTGTTAGTGGTCTTCCATTTCTCAAATCAGTAAAGCAAACACAATATTCAAGGAGAAACCATTTTTTATACTTAAATGTCATGCATCTGTGTACTGAATTAAGTTAGCTGCTGGTGATAATAGGATATTTTGGAAATGCAAAAGCTTGTGGAATAATCCATAACTGAGTAAGTTGCACACTCAGTGGCAGAGGTCACAGCTAAAAGGAATTCTCCCTTCCACTGTGGTACAGCAGTTTTTGAGTTGAATGCAATAGGCTAATGGTACGGGGGCGGGGGGGGGGTCCCCTGCATACAGGCTATTGGTGTCTTTGTCCACCACCAATAAAAATGAGTTAAAAATATCATCTGTCTGTTGTTTTAAACAGCTTTTATTCTTTAACATGCCATCCTACTTCTTGGTCTTCATTCAACTGCCCTCGACCTCTCTTGCACATGCTTAATTTTTCTAACTTTTTCTTAACTGCAGGAGTTTCTGCAAGTTTTGATATCAAAACCAGTCACATATTTCTACATTCCAAACATCTGAATATGGAAAATGGAAATACTGATATTTGATAGTGCAGAAAAGAAAGACTTTGCTTGAAGATGCAGACAGTGGACAGCATGAATGTTATAAGTTTGCAGAAAAAAAAAAAAAAAATATATATATATATATATATATATATAGGGGGGATCAGGCAACTGACATGAATCAGGACCCAATTTAGAAATGCAGTCAAAAACCATTTATTCAGGACCACTTGACTGAATTTAACTGCTGAATATTTAACTTTATTTCTTACCCAGAGATAAGACAACCTTGGAGTTAGGTACATAAGAGGTCTTCTTTCACACTGGGGATCCTATTGTCATCAGCAGATTGTCCATTACTGAAATGGCAGTGGAGTTTTACAGTGTCGAAGTTGCCAGCCCGCCAACCCAACCTTTCCACACATACAACACTCACACACAGGGGCCAATTTAGTAGGATCCACCTGCAGCATGTCTTTGGGATTGGGATGGGAGGAACCGGAGCACCCGAGGAAACCCACGCTGACCACAGGGGAGGGCATGCAGACTCTGCACAGAAGGCACCCCAGCTGAGGACCGAACCGGAGAACCTCTTGCTGTGGGGCGGCAATGCTAACCACTGCACCACCGTGGCCGCCCCTATTGTCATCAGCAGATAACTGAGCCATTTTTCATTGTTGAGATTGCAGTGCTGCATTGTGTGTGTGTGTGGGGGGGGGGGTGCACTCCTGAATGTGACATCCTTTGGATGAGATATCAAACTATGGCTCAAATTGGTGGCACTTCAGGTATATATAAAAAAATCCCACAGCACAACTTCCCTATCTGGTTCTACCCTAAAAAGACGCCACCAGCCTAGTGGGATTCACCTGATAAAAAATGCTGAATGTGTTTTTTTATAGATTTGACAAAAGCCTTCAACTTTGTTGATCACAATTTACTGTACAAAAGCATATAGCTATTAGAATGTGTCCCACAGCTGCTACATGGTTCACTAGCTATATTTCCAACAGAACATTCAAAGTCAAAACTGCGTCTTCACTTTCCAGACTATCTCCACTAACCAAATCTCCCCATAGGGCTCCATCTTAGTTCCTCAACTATTCTCCATTTTCATTAACAGGCTTCAACAGAAGTAAACCCAACTCCCTCCCACGTATTATGTATGCAGATGAAATAGTCTTTTATAGGTCCAGTCACTCCTATGTAAATGTTAAATCTCATCTTGAAAATTACTTTCAAGTGTTCACCTAGCAGTTGTCAAACAATAGCTTACTTCTCAACACTACCACAACTACAACAATGCTGTTTGGAGCCAAGAAAACTGTAACCTCTGTCCCTTCATCTTGGCAAATTAAAACCTGTAACAATCAACTGATAAAAACAACAATTCCTTAAAATAATGCGGCATTTGGCTCAGACAGTGCTTGAGATTCCATCTTCATACTGAAAAAAAAACAGCAGAGCAAAAATAAAGACTTCTGTTCTAAACTAAGAAAACTTTTCATTTCTTATACACAAAAGCAAGGGTAGAAATAAGACATGCAGGATGCTGAGGAAGGAGTAACTCTTAAAACAGAACAGTTATTAGATCTATGAAAGCAAAAGACAGTTATACATATATGGTGAAGCTAGAATACAGCCAGTGTTGTAAATCAGCAGGGCAGAAGAGGTTTGAAAGGCATGCATGAAAGTTTAACTGAAAGACTTTGAAATTTTTATTTGGGGTGGGAAAAAAGAAGTGGTCATTACATAAAATAACGAAAGATGTATGTGACCTGTTGGGTTAGGAGTGATCCTGTAAGAGACTGGACAGAAAAAAACTCTTGAAATAAAGGTGAGTGTGATAAAGAGGAAGACAAGGTGTGCAGGAAGGTTAGTGATGTAGAGAGGGGAAGGTTCTCAGAAAAAAGGTAAAAACAATGAATTAAAATGTCAGAAGACAGTAAAGGAGGATCTTAAGGTAGAAGAACAAAGGACAAAAGGGAATTTCAAAGGATGGAATATAGGAATGGAAAAAGGAAGGAACAACTAGGCTATTAACAAGATGATGAAGAAGCAGAGGAGTCAGTAGGAAGACTGACTTGTTTTGAGTGAAGAAAAATAGTGTCATTGCCCATGAATAAGGAAAGATATAGTAGCTGAAGGAAAAGTGGCATTCCTCCAATTTGCAATAGTTCACTATGGCAAGTTATGGGACATGGATTATGTCTAGTCAAGGTGCAGTTTTCATGATGCATTACTAGTGTGGAGATGTACATATGATAAAAACAAAATAAAATAAAGTAAAATAAAATGATGTTCCCAGATTTTATGTATTCAGTCTTTCTATTTCAGTATTCTATGATATTAGATTAACAGCTTCAGGACTGTAAAGCAGACTTGACAAGGGGAACTTAATTCATACCTCTCTCTCTCTCTCTCTCTCTATATATATATATATATATATATATATATATGTGTGTGTGTGTGTGTGTGTGAGACAGCACTTATACTCTGTGTTGTCCTTTGTTTTTGAAGAGAATTGCCCCAATTAACCATTTGCTATGTTTGCTCTAAATCTTAAAGTTAAAACTCTCTTTTGAGTGTCCTGTGGCATCGAAGCTATGATTAGTTTTGATGTGCTAGCATACCTGTGATGACTGAATCTCAGAGATTTGCACTTGGACAGAATTCAGTTTCCCAGAATGAAGTCTCTGTGACTTGGCTTGGCCTTGCTCCAACGTGCAGCAACTTTCAAATTAATTAGTTCAGGAGTGTAGGTGGTTTTACTTTTTGTGTGGGGAATGTAGAGGTTTGTCCCCAGAGAAAAAAAATATCCAGATTCCAAAATTATGATGATGCCATCAGATTTAATCAGCATGGTTTGCAGCTACATTGGTTCTAAGCTCATGTCATGGAAAACTGTCTCTTACATAGTGGAAATATTAGATTAAGTATCAGGACCATATCTGTAATCCTAGCAAAATTCAAATACGTTTCTCTGCAACTACAAATGTCAAATATCTGCAACTGTCTGGTGCACAAATGTTTGTGTGGTCGACATTCTAATTTTCGGCACATTGCAGCCGACAGAATGTCATTCGCACAAACAATAGTAAACCAGTATTACTCACCAAGAAATTCTGAAATTCAACCATGTGTGCTAAAAGAAGTTAGCTTACACAGACTTTGAGATGCTCATGTAGAAATTATGTAGCTTGTATGAACTGAAACGTCAAGTTAAGTTCTGTCAGTATGTGAAGACACCTCAGTCTGTGAAGACTAATTCTTTAAGTAACTTTATATCACTGTTCTGGTTCTTTCTCTTCCTTAAAGTTATTACACATATATTTCTGAGTCAGTATTTCACTTAATGTAATGTACATCTGTTTCCAGTAAAGAGATTTATTGCAAAAAGACTGCTGACTTGCAGTCCAACAAGACTATCAACATATATTGCTGTGACTGTGCTAATGAAGAATTCAGCCACAAAAGTAGATACCTTGTTGAGCCGGTCAGCAGTGTGGACTTCATCCCCCATTTAAACACACAATGAAGTGCACCACTTCTGCTTCTTTAGTCCATTTATATGTAAGGCAACAGAAAGACAGCATGCACCAACAGTACTGTTCAGACCTTCACTCATCCACCTTTATAAATACAAACACATTTGTCCAGCTTAAGTAAAGCACTATTATTTTCTCAATATGCTTAACAGTTTTATCATCCTAATATGGGTTCTACCACAGACACATCATGATAGACACCAATGTCTGGCACTAACAAATGGCTTTTTTTCTCCTTGCAGCTTTTCTTTTTTTTTTTTTTTTTTTTGTTAAATATTTTTCTCATCTGAAAAAGAGTGGAAAGAATAAGTACAAATATGAATTGTATTCCTATCCTGGAAAGTATGTAAAATGCAATGATTTAGTGCCTTCAGCTGTGGAAATTGCCAGCACATAACTGAATGGAATCCACAGCAAATTACTTTTTCATAAGACTCCTACACTGAGTTTTTAAACAGAAAAATATGAATAATAAAGTAAGAAAATAACACAAGACAGTAACAGCAACATTCTCAGAATACACTGTAAGCAACTTATGGGTAAAAATCCAAGTCAGAACAATAGAAGCAGTTTCATGGGAGCAGTTAACTACGTGTCACATATGAACTTGTAGCATAAATACAAAGAGAGTTAACAGGTTAGTATGAATACAATTACGAACAGAGTTAACAGGTTAGCATGAATACGAACAGAGTAAACAGGTTAGCATGAATACGATTATGAACAGAGTTAACAGTTTAGCATGAATACGAACAGAGTTAACAGGTTAGCATGAATATGATTATGAACAGAGTTAACAGTTTAGCATGAATACGAACAGAGTTAACAGGTTAGCATGAATACAAACAGTTAACAGGTTAGTATGAATATGAACAGAGCTAACAGGTTAGCATGAATATGAACAGAGTTAACAGGTTAGCATGAATATGAACAGAGTTAACAGGTTAATATGAATACAAACAGAGTTAACAGGTTAGTATGAATACGATTACGAACAGAGTTAACAGATTAGTATGAATATGAACAGTTAACAGGTTAGTATGAATACGAACAGAGCTAACAGGTTAGTATGAATACGAACAGAGCTAACAGGTTAGCATGTATATGAACAGAGTTAACAGGTTAGCATGAATACGAACAAAGTTAACAGGTTGATGTTTATAGCAGCTTGATGCAGGGGGTGATTTAGCAAGAATGAAGTTAAGTCATGTTCTTGTTATTTGAAGGTTAGTCACTGATAACTAGATGTGGGACTTGGGATCGTCTCTATTTTATTCTTGACAGAAACCACATACCATTGACTTAAATAAGCCAAAAATACTTTATTCAAACCTAAAATTAGTTCTTCATGAAGCAAAGTGATAGGGCTTTCCAGTATTTAATTGTAAGTAGTTTGTGAATAAGAGAAGTCAGATTAATAATAAAATACTAGAATGAAAAAAAATCTGAAAGTCTAGTTAATAACATCTAATAGTAGCAAACACAGATTAAAAGGGGCAAAGTATTACACGAATGAGCTTTGCATGAAATTTTTCAAAACCCTAATGACATATAGGTAATCCCACAACATAAAGAAATTGTTTTCACAACTCTTATCTCCAGTAAGAAAATATGCAAATCTTATTTGCAAAACCTAACTGACATGCACTGACAAGTCTATAAAATATTTTCAAAGGAATAATTTGAGGCGTAGACCTTTCCAGTACTGATGCAAGAAGTCCTCAGGTAACTAACTGTCCCCAAATGACAATTACTTTAATGCTGTATTGAACTGTCCAGGTAGAAATATAAAACATTCGTTTTAAATAACTGTTACTGGTCTGTATACTCTAAGCAATCTGTGAGATGTGAACTTTAAAGGATACCAACAAAATACAGCTTTCCCAAAATAATGATTACTGAGGTCCTTAGTTAAAGCTCTTCATGCCAGGTGAGGCCTGAATTCTATATTAACTATATTTGTGCCAAATCAACGTCATAATGGAAACAACTTGAAGCATAAGATTTTCCATCTATTTTTTGCTTTCTTTGTCTTGTTGTGCTAGTAAATTAACATCAGATTTACTTGTTACACACATAAAAGGGCCAAGACAGCAATTCGTCTTTCCAAGCAACTGAAATGCTTTTAATATGCCACTAAAATTAAAATGAGGGCTACGTAGCTTTTCTTCAGAACGATAAGAAATTATTTAAAAAATGAATCTCCCTGATACCTCAATAAATATTTCTCTGCTGTCAGTAGCAATGAAGACTAAGCCAGTACTGTCTAGGTTTACATAAACAACAATAATAACAATATGTTTGCAGTAAAAAGAGCTTTTTTTTATAATCACTCTCTTTTTTTCTTGTACCCAAATACCTTCTGCTAAAGAAAGGAGCAGTCTGAAATCAAAATTACCAAAAATATTCTCAACGACCTTAACAGTGAAAAAAGGGAAATTTTTAACTTGGGGTTTTGCCCTTTTTTCTGAGGTGCAGCAGTCTCAGAAACAGTTTACACAGAAGTAGGCAGTGGGAGGATGGAGTTTACAGGGGGTGCAAAAATCTTTGTGGTTTTAATAGGGAGATGCTAAGAAAATCCTATGAGAACTGTTGAGATATTAAGGCAGAACTGCCAGAAAACAAACCATGTGCTAAAATCATATTTTCTTTTATATAACATGCAGAACATTCCGCCCCTTGAAATTCTATTACCAATTAATTCAGATGTATCTTAAGTCACAGTGATAACTTATGCAAAATGCATTTCCTATAACCCTAATGCCCAAATGTGTTGGAACAAGTATCATTCATTTCAGCATGATCCAGAACAACTTTTTATGTTATTTGTTAATAAAATAAACTCACTAGATACAAATACCTCTTTTCAGTTGAGATTCAGCTTCAGTCCCTTGCTCAGAGTTGCACATAGCTGGCAAAACAGAGATTGATGGAAACAAACCCAAGACTTTCTATATAATTTTAAAATGGATCTTATAAATAACTGTTATATAAATGTGGTAATTTTTTTTCTTTCATTTTTTTCTAGTATTACCAAGCAAAGAAATCATAATATCAAACTATATTCCTGGGATTCAATAACACCTACACTAATGTACACTGTTCTGAGTGAACAGACACAGACATAACTCGCAATGTCTTCCTCCTAATTTTAGTTTTCCTACTGATATTCTTGCAGCTTTAAATACTGACAGGAATTCATAGAGGTTACCACAAAGTGTAGACTACATGTACCCTTAGTGTAATCTTTCTGAGTGACTTTTGACTAGAATTTTTTAAATGCTTCCAAAAAGTCCATGTTTTCTAACTGGTTACTAAAGAGAATACATTAGAAAGAAGGTACCCGTTCTTCTCTGCATGTTTGTAAGCATATTAACCAAGTCACTAATATACATTTATTTATAAATATTATTAAGCATGTAAAATCTGAATTTTAATATTTTACATGCTTTCATTTTAATATTTATGAATAAATGTATATTAGTGACTTGTTTAATATGTTTACAAACATGCAGAGAATAACAGGTGCCTTCTTTCTAACATATTTTCCCAGTTAGGGGTCGCCACAGCGGAACTCCGGTCCGCTCATGACTGGCAGTGGATTATACGGTGCCGAGTTACCAGCCCGATGCCCAGACTTCAACGAAGGTACGCCCATTCACACTTGCATCTACCTGCATGCCTTTAACATCACTCGACCGCGGGGAGGGCATGCAAACTCCACACAGAACGCGCTCCAGCCGAGAATTGAACAGGAGAACCTCTTGCTGTGAGGCGACAACGCTAACCACTGCACCACCACGGCTACACTACAGTCAGTAAGTGTAGTGATTTCAATAATCAATGCTACATTTGTCTTCTTTTCCTGAACTACTAGATCTGGTTTTCTCGCATCTATTTTTTGAACTGTTGGTAATGGATGATCCCATGTTATATAAACTTCATCATTTTCTATGATGCTTTGTGGCTCATGCTTCCAGTGTTTTTCAGCTACTTCAATATTATAATGTTTGCACAATCCCCAATGCCACAGTCTTGCCACATTAGTATGCCTTTCAGTATACAGTCCTTCTGCCATTAGTATATCAAAACAGTAAGAAGATGTGCGACTGTTTCCAATTCTGTTTTATAAAACCTACATTTGTCTGTTTCTCCCACATGTTCAATGGATTTTGCAAACCAATATGTACGTAGTCCACTGTCTTGGGCCACAGATATTAACCTTTCATCTTTTACTTTAAATTCACCTCTCCTTAACCATTCCCATTTTCAATCCTGACCAACATGAGGTTGCTCCAAGAGTTTTCTATACTTGCAACTGTATTTATGCATTTTCCACATTTCTTGCCTTCTCATCTGATCCTTCACTTTATATTATTTATTGTTATTGTTATTAATCCAAGTTATTGATCTATAGTTTTTAGGACAGCTTGTAGGTTCACTCTTAAGTAAGAGTATTGTTTTTCCTGTTGTTAACCAGGCTGATGTCTGTTCAGGGTTCACATACAAATAGTTCTTACTCATGGCTAATTCTTCATGTAAAGATGTTAATACTTTTAGCCAGAAGTTAGATACCACATCTGGGCCTGGGGTTTACCAATTAGGGACTTTTCTTAACTTTGTTTCAATCTCTCTGGCCGTTACTTCATCCCATTTCATATCCTGTACATTTGAATGTCTTTTCTTTTACTTCTTCTGTCCATTTAGCATCTTTATAATATTCCATAGGATCTTCATGGATACTTCTCCAAAATGTATCTATTTTTTCTTTTTTGGTGGTGTTTCAATTCCTTTTGCCTCGTTTCCCAATTCTCTATAAAACCTTTTTGGGTTATCAACAAATTGCTTATTTTGTACTTTTCCTTTATATTTTTCTGCATATCTTCAAGTTTTTCTGCCTGTGCTGATATTTTTCATTTATTATTTGTGATAATGCACGTTAGATCCTGAACTGTTCTGAAACTATGCAGTGCTTTTAGCATGTCTTTTTTGTTCATCTGTTCCCTCTTCTACACTCTTCTAACAGTGACACCTCTTGTCTCAATTTATAGTTTCCTCTATTTGATACTTCCATGATGGTATTCGATTTCTCCCCTTCATTTCCCTTATTGCCATGTGTTTTTGTGGTAACACTTTTTCTATTATTAATCTAGCTGCACAGTAATATATCCTATTTACTTCTGTTATATCACATGAGTCTCTATGAATAGTCCTAATTACTGTGTTCATTTGTTTTATCAAACTTCTAACTTTTTAGGTTTTATTGACTTTCTGTAGTCTGTTTCTTTCATTGATCTATGTCTGTCCAGTTCTATTAAATCAAGCAACTCTTCTCTTAGATAATTTTCTTCTAAACTGAGGGCACATTCTTTGTTCTCCATTTCCTGCTGGCATTCTATAGAAAGTTCCAGTGCATCTTCCTTTGCGACATTCTCTTCAGATTCATCCAGTGCCATCTGTTGCTCTTTTGTATCTGAACTCACTGGCCTATCACTCCACAACACTGACTGCATCAGAGTTGCCACCGTTTCCTGTTCCTTCCCTTGATGTGCAACTACAACTGAACTTTTGTACCGGTTACCTATGGAAGGCACCAACGTATCTTCATATGGCAACTGATCAGATGTTTCACAGTCCACTGGTTTTTCTTTAATTTAGGGATACATTGCCCTATCCTGCTGTGATGTAATCAGAGTTAGATTTTCTACACTAAATCCTTCATAATGCAGGTAATACATAATGGAAGTTTCTATTTCTTTAACTTCTCCATTACTAATTCTCTTTTCTACTTTTGTTCTTTGTTTTCTTATTTTTTTTTTTTTTGAATTATATGATTTTCCATGTCTGAATGACTTTGCCTGTATTTCTCTTCAAATATCTTTGGTGCTGCTCTTTTTTGTATTAATTAGTTTTTCTTTCTCCTTTGCATAAATATTGCACCACGTTAAATGTATTTTTCATTCTCATGTCAAAACTTCTTCTTCAGATGTCTCCTGCTCCTCCTGTTTCTCCTTACTTTGGTGACACGTTCCATCATGCTGTGATGTAACCTGTGTTAGACTTTCTGCACTAAATCCTTCACTTCAAAAGTATTCTATAACTTCATCTTCTATTTTCTTTTTAACTTCTACTTTACTAATCTTCTGTTCCATGTTTCCTCTTTGTGATCTTATTTTTTTTTTTATTGCAAAATTTTCCATATCTGGATGCCTTTGCATGCATTTCTCTTCAAATATCTTTGGGGATGCATTTCTCTTCAAATATCTTTGGGGATGCCTTTTTGTGTTAATTAATTTAGCTTTCTCCTTTGCATAAATATAACAAATCTCTGTTGATTTAGGTGGGTTGATGATCACTGAGATAGTCTGGAAGGGTGCTGGCTAGCTTAAATTTTTCAGAGTTGGATAAGAGTATACAGTGTAGTGTGGATGATATATATATATATATATATATATATATATATATATATATATATATATATATATATATATATATATATATATATATATATATATATATATATATATACTTTGCCATATTGGGTTGGTTGTTGGATCACCTGAGTGAAATGATAAAGGTTAATATTATAGGGAATACAGTTAAGTTTGTTAGAAGTCCAGTCTATGTTAAGGTCACTGAGAAGGATGGTTTCTTGGTTGAAAATAAATGATAAATTGTTATGTGTGTTTTCAGTAGTCCTGGCATTTTTAGAGTGTGTGATGTGGGCGGCTAGAATGATTATGGATTTCTGACTGTTTAGATAGCATTTGGCTATCAGTATTTCTTCATTGGTGTATTGTGGAATAGTTGGGAGGTGGGTATGGATTGTAAGGTGGCTTGAAAGATGACCGCCATGCCCCTGGCGCATTTACCAGTTTGGTCTTTCCTAGTGATTGAGTAACCAGGAGGAATGATTTTTTTCATCTTTAATTTCAGGTGTTAACCAGGTTTGAGTGATAACTAGGATGTGGATTTGATAAAATTCAATCCAGTCACGAAAGTTTGATATCTTATTGCATGTGCTGCTGGCACTGACAGCATATATTTGTAGGCTGGAGGCAGAAATTGGGGTTTGTTGCATTTTAGACAATTGCTGAGGAGGGTATTTTTATGCAGGGGGGTTTCGTGGATTGGGGGTTGGGTGTTGGGTTTGTTTGGGTAGGGCTAGTGTTGAGCCAGGGTTGGGATGTACATCTCAGCACTCTACTAGTTTATTGGGTTGGATGGTGCAGCTTTTGAGGTTATGGAGAACTTTGGTACTTTGCACTTGAGTGTGGGGCCTTGTTTTGAGTGAAGGTTAGTAATGTATGTTTTTTGAGTAGGATTTTTGTCTATCTCAAAGAGGGATGGCCAGATTAAGAAGATGTATCTTTAGACAGGAGGTAAGTAGGTTTTTGTGCATGACTTAGTATCTGTGCAGGTAGGCTATACTTCATAAGTTATCAATACGCTGTGAAGTAGTTGTATAGAAGAGTACAAATTGGAAATGACAGGAAAGAAAGAAACTACAAAAAATATTGGGATGCACCGATTGGGTAGGGGAGGTTGATAAGGGAAGGATGGGGAGAGGATTATTGTTTTTGATTTATAATTAACTGGATATTTATTAAGTTTTAATTGGTTATATTGGCTGGTATGGGTAGTGTGTTTGTGTGTGTGTGTGTGTGTGTGTGTGTGTGTGTGTGTGTGTGTGTGTGTGTGTGTGTGTGTGTGTGTGTGTGTCAGGTGATATGCTTTGGTCAACAAATTTAATGATAAGGGGTGGGTGGGGAGCATAGCAAAGTTGCTCATAGTACAGCTGAATGGAGTGGAGTGAGTCCCCCTGAGAAAAGAGTTAGGTCTTGAGCTATGGTAATGTACAAAAAATATCTATCTATTAAGTAGATTTATTTTTCATTCTTTGGGATGTTTTTATTAGACTGGTTACAGGTTTGCTACTTGCTAGATATCTACAGAGCTACTTAGTTTTACGGTGAAATAGACTGAAATGCAGTGTATGTCTTGAGGATAACCAGGGAGACTGGTTGTGAGAGACAGTAGCTCGACTGAAGACAGGGCAACCTATTACAAGATATAGCAGAAACAGTGCATTTAACCTACTGTTGAGCAGTAAGGTAAGACTAGCTGGGTGTGGGAGACACTGGCTCCACTGGCTTAAACTAATAGCAGTTGGACAATAAGCCAGTATTTTCTTACTCTGTTAATGTCCACTCTTACTTTAAGCATTCATGAGAGGTGGAAATCAGGATAGGTAGATCTTGTCTGAGAGATGGCTTACAGGGATATTCAGACTCCTATCAATAGTGGGAGATGGCTAGTTCTTCTAATAGGAGTTGGACATAAGCCACTGTTAATATCTATCCTTGATTTACGATTTCCAGAGAGGAATAATCATGACATGCAAATGTTGTTTAAGAGGTGGCTGTCAGGGAAATTCACACTCCTAACAATAGCGAGAGATGGATAGTTGTCCTGTGTTGAGCAGCTGTATTCATGGGGGGGGGCTCTAGATGAGTGGTCTATGAAGTAGGGCAGTGAACAATATGGTTTTAAGCAGGTAATACTACTGTGATGGATAACGTGGGGTGGGTGAATGCGTGTAAGTTGTTCTGATATGCAGCTTTGTCTTTCAGCAGGTTTGAGATATCGTTAAAAAGCAGAAAGAGTGCAGTGGGATTAAATGTGTGGATCTGGGAGGGTGGCTGGTGAACTAGGGGTGGGAGGAGAGTGAAGTGGTTAGTGGGAGACAATCAGTGTGGGCGTTCTCAAATCCAGTGATTCTGCACACCCATCCCAACTAAAAGTACACAAATGGCCTGAGGCAGAGTTTTGCTATGGCTGTTAAAGGACAGTGAAGGTACACCACTGTAAACTAGTGATAAATCAAACTCTGCAGATTGGGAGCAGTGCAACTAGTCTGCTGTACCACTGGCTGCTCAAGGATGCTAAAACATGAAGGCAGCTCACACAGGGGTAGATTACATCAGTAGTAACAGAGGCAAGCCCTCTGTTAATGCAGGCTTAGCTGTGGCAATTTTCTTAATACTCGAACGCTATGAAACAGGATACAAAAACAGCTACTACAATTAACTAAATTATTTAGAGCAGTAAAGAGGCAGAGAGGGGTAAATGCCAGCAGCCTCTGAATGTTGGTGTGTAACATTCCCTTCACTGATAGGAGCATGCTACAGTTCAAAGCAGCTTCTCTCCTGTACTTGAATTTCTCCTATTTTGTAGTATTATGGACGGCACCTTACGTATTTAGAGCAGTAAAGAGGTAGATACTTTCAAGACATAAGTCAATACATTTCAGTTCAGTCTTCAGAGTTACAGAAGTTTGAGTATTCAGTTTGATTCATTTTATCAGCACTGTCATTTGAGACAGTTTCAGTAATATATGACTACTCACTACATATGTCGTATTTATTACATAATAAACTGCATTAAACAACCGGAAGATTATCATGACTTGTATTTCGAAAAGTGCAAGAAGAATAAAGAAGTGAGATTTGGCACTTTTTCATTATAGTTTAAGAACAGTTGTTTAGTTTCTATAATAAAATACAGATAATGCCACAATTTTTAATTTTTTTTAAGAAATAAGCAATACTTCTTACTTGAATAGCAGAGGCATGCGCCCTTCATCTGTAAAAAAAAAAAAATTTGGGTCAAAACTTAGTCTGACAAATGATTTAGACTCGTGTCCGAATATAATTTGTTCAGATAATAGGGTAATGAACCCAAGACTATGTATTAGTTAAAGGGTATCCCAACTACAGACTGATCAGTGAGAGGTTCTATGCAGTTTGCATTTACAGAAAAGACGATTAGCTTAGCCCCATGGCATAGAGGGGCAAAGGCTGGGACTTTATTCAAGATGACCAGTTTGTGATTACTGGTATGAGGGCTAGAGAGAACAATGATGGACAGTGGAGTAAACAGCCATAGCCATCTTGCCCATTGTAATGGAGAGATGCAGCTTAGTTCATTGAGTTGCTGATACCTGCAGAAATCACCTGCAGCAAAGAGCTTAGCGTGCTCATTCTGCATATGGATCAGTTACTTATCTTGATGGTTTATATGACCAGTGGTGCTCATGCACCTCCCAAGAGCAGCAACCGTGGAATGTGCAAGTTGCTGTGAGTGGAGATAGCATAGTCCACAGGATCAGCAAATTAGCCAACTCCCTCACATATGACTCTCACCTCTAAGAGGGATTGAACTAGCCATAGGGCTCTTGTCCTGACAGAAGAACTAATAGGTCAGTGGTGTACAAGGTGGGGAGCTATTGGGCTGATCTTGTGGGCCAACAAAGAAAAAAGGAAAACATAAAGGTGATCCTATTACATCTGTATAGTATATTAAAGGAAAGAAAGGGGAGAACTACTCGGCAGTTATTAAGTTACGACTGATCTGGATGTTGACTAAAATACTGATTTGTTATGTATTATGTAGTAAACATATTATCAAAGATAACTGAAACCTTTTGAGACAGTATTATGAAAGATTGGGTTACTGAAGCAACATTTGGGAATAAATGTGAAGAACATGTTGAGAAACAAGCAGATAGATTTTTTTTACTTTGGCACTTACAATAAAAAAGGAAAGCCAGCTCTGTTGCCATTTCTGGATAAAGACCTGACTATGACCAAGGTGACCTGTATTTGATCAATGGTTTGGGTTCCTGCTGCAGCTGGTTGAGGGAGTAGAGGGGCGATAAGGCCTGATCACATCTCTCTTCAGAGGGAGTGCTGGGGGATGTACCCAGAAGATAGTCCTATGAGTTACCATTATGATAACAGAGAGTACATGAGATCAGAGTACTGGACAAGTTCCCTTCTAATGTCTCACTGCACTTCTCATACATAGCACATGTAGCAAGCCAATACATCTGGGGTGTTAGGTCGTAAAAAAAAAAAAAAAAAAAACTTATCCTTATGATGACTATGGCTCCATTTTTCATTAGAATCTATGGTACATACTGCACTTCTTCCAGGGATAGTACAGTTTGCATCCGTAGACTTTAATAGATGCATACAGTGATATCCCTCTATTTGCATCACTAAGGTAAAAAGGTCATTTAAAGCTTAAACTAGTAAAATGCAAATTTACAAAGTCCTACAAAAGAATTAAAAACATTTTCTGGAGAAAATGGAATTGATAAACCTTCAGCTACTACAGGCACCATATGCCATGGGGCAGGTAAGGGATGTACTTTGAAACACTAAAGTACACAAATCTCAAACAGCTAAAGCTCGATCCCAAAAGATCAGAAGCCAAAACACTGAAAAAACAAAACACTTATATTTTTTGCATTCCCCATGTGGGGGGTTGTGCCCATCAACACCCCCTACCAATTAGATATACCAACTCCAAGATCGCTCTATAGTGGGGAAAGGACAAATTCCCTGATCCCCACTGTGCACACTCTTGCACAGACTTAACATTGGCAGAAGTGATCAAATGAGTTTCAATCACTTTTGCCAGTGGTAAAAGGGTCAAGACTACAAACGTTCAATTATATGGAATGTTTCTGAGGTAAGACATTCACCAAGAGCAGCAGCTAGAGAGACCACAGAGGTTCTTCACTAGGAGAATCCACGGCCTCAGACATTTACCCTACAAAGATAGGCTAAAGGCTCTGTCCCTGTACTCAGTCTTATACAGACTCATCAGAGTATGCAAAGCAATTTCAGACCCCGCCTTGATGGGACTGCTACATATCCACAAGTCAAGCTCCACCCACATGTTCATAGGTTCATAGGTTTATACTAGGCTATCTGCCCTAAGGCATTTATAAGCCTAGCCCAAAGTTTTGTGGCTTACGCCACCCCTTATATGAAAAAATACTGTGCCCATTAGTTTGTTGTGCCTCTGTCCAGCAGTGACACAGAAATGATTCCCGGGGTAAACCTACGATCTCCCATCCACAGGTCAAGATTTCTCTTGAACAGAGCCAACGAGGTGCTCTGCCTCACATGGACCGGGACTCTATTCCACAGCATAGGGAGTCTCTGAGTGATAAATCTATCCCTCCAGCATGTCCTATTTATATCCGTGCTAAGGTTTAAGTCGCTTGCTCTAGTGGTTTTGGTGGATTTGGATTTTTGAGGTGGAGCATGTCCATTAATTCGGGTTGACATGGCCTTGTATGTCAGGCACATGTCACCTCTGAGCAGACGGCATGCGACTGAATAGAGCTGGAGTTTCTTCAATCTGGCAGCATATGACAGATTTTGGAGTCCCTTTATCCTTTTGGTGAGGAACTTTGGGGTCTCTCCAATTGCTGCAGATGTCGGGTGAGATACATCCGAATGGGGCATTGTACTCGATCATTGGTCTGATAAGTGAAGAGTACAGGGAACAATGACCTCACTAGATCTGGATGTGAATCCTTTCATGATCAGGTGGGCAATGTAGAAGGTCTTTCTAACCACTTTAGCAACGTGAGTGTCAAAAGAAAGGCCACTGTCAACCTGGGTCCCCAGGTCCCTGATAATCTCTTCTGTGCTTAGTGGATTGCCACCTGTATGGTAGCTTGGGGTTACCTTGTTTTTCCCGAAGGGTATGACTATACATTTTTTGGTGTTTAACTTCAGGCCATGGCTCTGGCACCAGCTATCTGTTTCCATGAGTCCCTTCTGAAGGATATCCGTGTCCAATGCACTTTCCACTATGGCGCCCAGTTTGCAGTCGTCTGCAAACTTTGTCAGCCAAAGTCCTCCCATGTTGGCCTGTACTTCTGAGAAGTAGATGCTGAACAATAGGGGGCCAAGGACCGAGCCCTGTGGGATACCACTTGTGACCGGATTGGAGTCTGACATAGCGCCAGCAACTCTAACCCTGTGGGTTCTGTCCTTAAGCCAGTTTGCAACCCATCTTGTGAAATATGGGTTTACATTTAAGCTGGTAAGTTTTTCTACACTACCCAAGTGGGGTATTGTGTCGAAAGCCTTTGCAAGGTCAAGGTAGGCTGTATGGACTGCCTTTCCTTCATCAATGGCCTTGGTGACTGTTTTGAAGAAGTTGACCAGGTTCAAAAGGCATGATCTGCCCTTGACGAAGCCAAACTGGGTCGGGTCCAATGTCTGCAAGTCCCCTATATCTTTGTTTATGAGCTCCATTATGATCCTCTTCATAGCTTTGCAGACTAGACTTATTAAGCTTATGGAATTACCAGGGTCCGTGAGAGGGACCACCTGGAGTGGGACCACAGTTGACGCCACTCCTTGGGCACGTATCCTGTGGTAAGGCTGAGATTAAACAGCTGCCTTATGTGCGGGTTTAATTCCTCATTTAGCTCATGTAGCACACAGCCGGGGACACCATCCGTCCCATTGATGCTGTGTTTTTAGCTTTAGAGAGAGCAGCTTTCACCGCGCATTTGAGATGTCTGGGAGGCTACACTCCACTGGGATAGTTATCTCTCTTTAGGGGAGAGGGGTGAAGTTTGCACTGAACCTGTCTGCCAGTATGTTGGCAATGTCTGTGGGTTCAGTGATTTTTGTATCATTTTGGATTAATTCTGAGCATATCTGGGAGTTTCCACCCAGGTTCCTAACATAGCTGAAAAAGGCCTTATGATTGTCCTTTGAATCCATGGCAATTTTTATCTCAAAATTGGCCTTAGTTGATTTTATGAGTGCTCATTTTACTAATAATGATCAGGGGTGACTTTTATGGATTTTGTTCTATCATGTAATAGCTTTCTCCTCTTATTGTAAAGTTTGTTAATGGCAGGGGTCCACCAGACTGGACGCTTGCCCTTTGTGGAAAGAGTCTTGGTTTTATTTGGGATTGCCTGATCCATGCAGTACTGGAGGTGTTCATAGAAGGCATTTGTAAGGGCTTCAGCTTGGGTTGTGGTTTCCACTGGCTCAGGGCCTTGAAGGATACCACACCAGTCTTGAGTAGTGTGAAGTTTGCTTTTGAGAAGTTCTTCACTGTGGTCTTTTTGTTTGGGGTGGGGCGGATGTGGATTTCCAGTGAGATTAGTTTATGATCAGATCTCACCAATGAGGGATATACTTCCGTGTGGAGCATTTTGTCCCCATGTTTGTGATAATGAGATCTAGTATATTTTCTCCTCTCATGGGAACAGTGACTAGCTGTTCCATGGCATTTGAATTTATGAACTCCAGGAACCTAGAAAGTTAGGGCTTGAGTAATGTTCCCAGTCTATATTCGGGTAGTTGAAGTCACCCAATATGATGGTGTTTGGAGATACATTTATACCCTCCAGTGTCTTCAGGAAGGCTGTGTGGGGTTCCTGAGTTTGAGAGGGTGGCCTGTAGCATGCTACAATTTGTAGAGCAGTTTTGTGCAACCTCAACCTGGTCTGTGACATCAATAGGACTTGTTGGTGGGACATATTTGTGTCCCAGAGATTCCCCTTTCTGTGAAATAGACTCCCTCTCCACATCAAGCAGAGTACCTCATTAACCCTTTTTAAGCGCAATCTGGATAACTGGATAGAGAACAGAAAATACACCCCTGGGATTCCACCTGTGTCCCTGCTGGACAGGGGCATTGGGTGCTGACTTGTCAGAGCATGGGCTGAATTCTTAGCTAGGCTTGTAAGGGCCTCACTGTCAATAGCCTAGTAACTTCCTATGACCTTCGATCCTAACAGCGATTACACACTTTACACCTGCCAAACCCTGAAGTACACTAGATTTTTCAGAGCCTTTTTTTAGTGTTTCTTACATCCTGTCAAAACTGTATATGCCTGGTTTCAGGCAGAGCTGAATTCTAGCTTTCTAGAAGTAAGTGTTGACATTTATGATATTTCAGATATCAGAGGAGACACTATATAACCATTACTTCATGAACTGAGCACAACAGTAACATATTAGTAGCCTTTGGTCTGGATGTTGATCCTCAACTACATGCTTGATTCTATTTATCCAATGACTTGGTCAGCTTCATACCAGTTTTTAGATCTACAAACATCATCCTTGTCAACAGTGTACATGACAGTGACTTAATGGTTTTATTAGAGCCCCATTAAAATGGGAGTTAGAGCTGGTCTCTTGTTCAGTGGTTCACAAATCCAGTCAATGATGTCACATATTGATGGCTTCATCTTATAATAAATTCATGTCACATTTTGATGCTGGAGGCCCTTGCCACCATGTCTTTAAGTAAAGAATCCAATAACTTAATTTCATACTAAGACTGACTAAATTATTTCCCGTTTTGAAGGGATAAAACTTAAGGAGGGATGCCAGCTCAGTAATGCAGTTGGATAAAGCCCTGACTTCGACCCAGACAGCCCAGAACCAATTAATAACTGTAGGCAATAAAGGAGTTACTCTAAGTTACTTAAATGTTAATATCTCTGGGAAGAAATCCTTGCACCTTAATAGGATGTTAAAACAGTTCAGTTTGGTACAAACTGTAAAATTACCCAACATAACTGATACAAAACAGGCCACAAATCCACACCTGACCTAATAATAACTAGCATGTAGTATAGAAAATCATTCCTTAAGGATAAGCTGCAAACACTTACCACTCAACTAAATATTATAGACCAGCCTCCTGTTTATCAAACGATAGTCTGTAGTAAGGAATTACAGTGCTTTATTACTAAGCTCTGTAATATTCAGGATACACTTTACCACCTCCACCCCCCTAAAAAAAAAAAAAAAAAAACAAGATGGAACATGGAATTTGTAAGACTCAAAAATAAGGAGGATTGCTCATGATGAGGTAAAGCTGAGAGATATGATTGTAAACCATGACTGGAGAAGGAGCACCAAAACATATACATCCTTAACAAGGCAAGAAAGATTATATCTATTTTATGTCTTTTTGGACGAGGGTGAAAAATACCTTTAAAATAAATTTCACCCAGTGGTCAAACTTTATTGTAAATGCCAAGTTTCTCAATAGGATAATGATTTTTTGCACAGCAGTTTCCTATAGGTTCATCAGAAACATAAATGACCACTGTAGTCAGAAGCTAAAATATATATATCTTTATCTTGATGTTCTATGCACTACTGATTTGTCTGCACCATTCAAGAAGGTCTGTTTTAATTTGTTCTACCTCAAAATGAACTGATAAGGGTAAAAGCACAAGCCTTTTTGTAAGCCTCATCCTTCTCACACTATATTTTTTACCTACAAAAGGTAGCACAAAAATGGTACAGAAGGGACAAAAAGGTAAGTCGTTCTTTATTTTGCTGTAGGATGGAAAACACACTCTGCAATGAGGAAAAACTGTATTTAGAGTGCTGTTGTTCTTTAACCATTAACAAATAAAAACCTTACAGTGCCTTCAACCTGTTTGAAAATAGTTTGGTCAAGTAGCATTGAGTTCTTTGATGCTTATGATAAAGCTCTTCCATTTCTACAAATAACTGATATCATCTCGAACAGTGAATGGCTCAGTTAGTTAATAACAAACGAGAAAAGGATATTCTTAAGAGATCTATGATATTTTCTCCAATTTACGAAGCCCAAGTGACAGGTTAGTGAGCTCATAAAAGACAGTATAAGCACTTGAACCTTTACTGGCTTGCTGAAGCATTGGGTTTTGATTCGCTGAGAGCAACTCTGAACTATTTTAAAATAACTTATTCTCTGCAGTGTTTCTTACATTTTCTTTACTTTACTGACATTTGAAAGTCAAAATAATTTATCTTAGTTTTACTCCAGAATATTTACTATATTTTACTAGAATTCAAGTTTTATTCAGTCAGTTCAGAATACGTATCTTACTTCCTCACCTCTGTACATCTCTTTATTTTTTACAGACTTTTAATGGCCAACCACATTCATCATATTGAAATATTCTGCATTACTAATATCCATGCATCACTGCCAAATGACTATTCTTAGTTTTGTTTTGCTTTGTTTTATTTTTGTGTATTTTTAATTCATTATACCTCCAAATGTCCCAGTAGGAGCTGCTATGCCATTTGATTTTGTTTTACTTTCCTGATATCATTTTATAAGGACAACCACTGAACTATGATAAGGAGATTATTCACTTGATCCCCTTTCTCTACTGGCTTACAGCAAGAGTACAATTATTTCCCACTTTTTGGCTATCAGCATGAATCTATCTTTCATTGTGATTTTGCTTCCTTTAATTTTTATTACTGGCTATCTGTGACATTGCATTTTTAGGAGATGTTAAGCCTAAAACGGCAGCTGAGTTGCCTGCACTTTTCAAATTCAGAACTGAGTTTCTAAGTTACAGTTTCATAGTTAAGGGGATGAAAAGATTGTCTTCTGTGACTATACTAAATCTGAGATGTTTAGTGTCACACTAACAGATTTTTTTAATTATGCTGTAGCAACAAACTGTCTCTATCTCAATAAACATGCACTTATAGAGGAATGTCTTGGTGTCACTTGAAAGCTTATGCCTGGCTAACAAAAATGTTCTAACAATATGTGTCATTGCTATATAGTTTTCAAGACATGAAAATTTCTTATCAAATATAAACAGTATCTTGCTGATGTTTTTGAAATGCTGGGTTTCACTAAGTTGTTCAAATTACCCTGGTTAATTACAAACTGAAGTAGAAGGAATACATTTTTAAAATAATTTAGATGCCTATTTATTCTGTGTTTGGAGAGGACTAGATGGCAGTGTTGTGCATTCTATGCATCTCCTGCAAGTCTTGGATATTTTAAAATTATGAGCTTCATTACTGTGTTTCTCTCATAATCAGGTTTATATATGCAAAGAAGGAAACATACATTATGCTGATGTCTTGGAAGTGGGCAGGCTTTAGACAGAGTTAATCCTTGCTTCATTCATCCATCGAACCATTTGTTCAAAACCCCCTTCCCATTTTTGCACATGGGTTCAGGGTGTCACTTCAACAGTGACAATCATCTAGAGCCAAGGTTTACACCACTAGGTGGCTAACCCTGCTACGGTAGTTCTTCCACACAACACACTCGCATGCACACTCACACCTATGGCCAATTTAGAGTACCCAATCCACCTACTGCATGTCTTTGGAAAGTGGGAGGAAACCACAGCACCCAGAGGAAACCCACGCAAACTCAAGGAGGACATACAGACTCTGCACAGAAGGCACCCCAGTCAAGAATTGAATCAGGGAACCTCTTGCTGTGAGGTTTCTGTGTGTTTAATTCATATCTATTGATTTAAGGAAGCAACTTTATGTAATTTTCTGGATCTATCCTACACTGGATGATTATGCTGTTACTTTCACTGATGCAAATGTAGGTATTTTAAACAGTAAAGGAACTCGGTGGTGTCATTTACAATCACACCTTTTAATATGTATGCCTGAAACACATGACAGATAAGCAAAATGCTTTCCCAATGGGATCTCCTTATATTTCCGTATAACTATAAAAATGATGGCAATCCTGCACAGCTGTCCAAGGAAGCAGTACCTTCCTAAATAAGTTACCCTTTACTTATTTTTGTTTTGTAACTTATATATGCAACTTTAAACCAGATACTTCCTGTCGGGACTAGACTGTGCTTGAACAGGCTATCAATAAACTTTATATTTATCTCTGACTGACCTGTATCCGCTTCTGCTCTGCAGTATTACATTCCACTGTACTGTCATAGAGAAGTCAACATGCAGATCATTAATTAGTACTGAAGGCTAATGACCTGTTACAGTACATAAGAACCAAACTTTCAGCATGAGTTACATTTGTCATTACATTACGTTTGTCTTTCAAATGTAGCTAATTTACATTAAAACATTACCAGCTTTAAATGCATTAAACACTACTTCCAGAAGTAATTTATTAGCATTACTGATGTGTGAAAATTATCAGCACTTATTTATTTATTTATTTTATTTTATATTTGTTGACCGGGTTTGTACGACTGGGCTACAAATGCCCATTTTCAGCAGAGGCCCATGGAGGAAAGCTCCAACAGAAAATAGAAATTTTACATACTGAATACATATAAAAATACATTAATCAGTACCACAGATTACTGCATTACAGTGCCACACATTACATTCATCAGTACCACACATTATTGCATTATAGTGTCATACATTAAACTGTGGCAAGTGAAATACACAGAAATACATTCATCAGAGGGATACATTCATAATTACATATTATATACATAATAGTCCAATAGTTACATAGCTGACATATTTTACTAGTTATATTTGTAAGTGATATACCAAGAGGAGAAGATAAAAGTAGTAAGTTTGTTTATTGAAGGGAAGGAAGAGAGAACAGAAGTAGAAGGTTATAGGGGAGTGTTTACGGGGGATAATTACACTGGCAAGTCCTTATGCTTAGCAGAAGGATCATATCTCCAATCTTCAGGCCTGCAGAACTCAAATGTATGAATTAGGTGGATATATACTAAATCTGAGATTAGGAAATCTTGGAGTAACCCCTTTTCTGTAAGGAATCGGAGCTAAAATATACATACATACATATATATATATATATATATATATATATATATATATATATATATATATATATATATATGTGTGTGTGTGTGTGTGTGTGTGTGTGTGTGATGCATGTATGATGCGTCTGCCTACATCGGGTAGGATCACCCCCTAAAAATACAAAACATGCCATCATACTAACATGAAACATGATATTGCATACAAAAATAACACCTACATCATTAGACAAGAAAGGAAAATTCTGGCAGCAACAAGAATATAACTGTCACATTGACTCTGAACTGCAGTACATATAAACTTGGGGACAATAAAGCAAAGCTGGCTACAGTGAGTAAATAATTTTATTAGGCAGACATACATTAATAAACATTCACAAGCAAGTATCGTGTTAGATAAAAGAAGTAAGTAAAGCATCATTATAAATACCAGTTGTTCATCTGTAAAAATTTGTAAACAAATTCATATCTAGCAATACTAAGAACATATGCAAACAGTAGGCCTGATTCCACAACAATTTATGTTCCAGATAAGTTGTTACTCCAAGTATGTGATAGTAAACTGAACTTGAATGATTCCAAAAAAAGGCTAGTACAAATTAATTAATATTGTACACCACAGTCCTTACATCGTGTTCCAAGAATATGTAGATCATTCATAAAAACTGAGGCACACTATGAAAATGTCTCATGTGAGCAACTTAGTAAAGTATTCCTAAATACAAAAAAATGGTCTGTATGTATGAGAAGCAGTTTTGAAATGGTTAGAAAGTAATAACCTTAACATAATCATAAGTAAAATGTAGATGGCAATGGAATTTTTGGTGCAATAAATCTTGTAGCTTAAAACATTACCAACTATAGTTTACTGTTGATCCAGAAAGAAAAAAAAACATAGTTGTGGTTATTTGAGGGTATAAAAAGAAAGGAAAAGAAACACAACAGCAAAATACAGGTACTATTCTTGTTTAATATTTGCAAAATAAACACCCATATTTCCAGTTTGTTGTTTCTTTCATTTTATTTAAAATTTTTAGTTGTTAAGCTTGTCACAAATGTCTATCTTTTAGTTTATTATATGACGGTATGACTCCCTGCAGGTCATTCCGATCTGTAGCCCTTAACATTCACAATCACAATGATCTCAAGCAGTTTCTATCTATATCCACCCCTACGTCTGTCAGTCATTGCCCAACAATAACCCCTTATACCTAAACAGGGACCACTGCCCTGCAAATTCTACATAGCTCAGCAGGAGGCTTTGTATGCTTCCCATACATGCAGCTAGCTAATTCACCTCAAAAACTTCTGCATCTTTTTGGTGACTATACTACCCTGCCCACAATCCTGTTACTGACTAGATCCCCTTCTTACTGCCAAAAGGCTAGCATATTGCTATTAATGTGTGTATGTGCATGCCTTATCACACTACACAGTCATTGTTTGCTGCCTTCTATAATCACTTGTCTAAGGTCATTTCTGAAATGCACTTCACCAACACCAGTATGTTTACATTACATTACAGGCTTATAAGTTCATAGGTATATACTAGGCTAATGACCACCAGGGCCATTTGCTTAAGATCAGAAGGAGACAAAAAACCTATCCGATCTGTCCCTATTAAGTGTTTAGCATGTTATCATCATTCTCTTCCTACTTTACCTCTTATCTTTTTTTCATTTGCCCCATGCCCTCCTGAGTACTTCTGTAAATCACCCCTTCTCTACCTATTTTAGTCGGCAATTTGTGGGTCTACCAAGCTGTCTGGGGAAAAAAAAAGTTTCAGAGATCCATAGAGTAGTTTGTCCTTTCAACCTGCTGCCTGTGTTGCCTCCATTCCATTTGTCCTTCTTGCTCAGGATGACCCCTTCTCATTTCCCTGACATGATCATGTGTATCACTTACATGTTATCCCTATCTCCTCTAAAGAGTTCCAGCTCCACTAGGCGCAGCTGATCTCCTTGGCAGCTTTTCTCTGGATTCCTTCCAGCAAACTGATGTCCCTTTTCTTATATAGCAATCTGGACTGTACTGTGTACTCATGGTGTGGCCTCACCAAAGTTCTGAAGAGGGAAAGCATTACTTCTTTGCATCTAGAATCAATTCTCCTAATGACATGCTTCAGCATTCTGTTTGATTTTAAAACTGACCTGTCATTCTGCTCCTATTGGTCTAATCCAGATGTGATCAATACCCCCAATCCTCTTTCTGCAATGTGATCATAAGTTCCACTCTCCTAAATGATACTTCATACCAGGGTTGTTGTGTTGTATATGAGCATTTTGCATTTGTTTACATTAAATCTCAAATGCCACCTTTCAGCACCCTTATTCAGCTTTTACAAATCCCTTACTAGGTTCCCCAAAATCCTTCACTAGTACACCTATCTTGTGTCATCAGCAAAGATGTTGATCCTGTTCTCTGTTCTTTCAGAAATGCCTGCAATATAGACACTGAAGAATAGTGGACCCAAGACTAGGGTTTTCCAACACTTTAAAGAGAAAATCTAGCACGACAGATTTCTGAATGCGAAAGGTGCAAGGAAAAATTTTTTTTTTGGGGGGGGGGGCTCCAGGGGTCTCAACCCCAGGAAAAGTCTGTAATTTTGCTTTATAAGCAGTTTTGTGACAGTTTTATAGTGTACAAAACTGTCACGTATAGCTGTAAAATATGTATTTCTATCAAATTATTTATGCTCTTTTGCTTATTGAATTGGATACCTGGCATTCTTGAAACAACAAAACAATGTCTATAGTAAAATCCACCACAGCCAATGAACGGATCCTGGAAAGAGTGGCCTAACAGCCACTTGAGACAGATAATTAACCACTTAATACTTTAATATCGACTAGTCTTGTATTATACTAGTATCTATAATCATACCTCTCAACCTGGACATATCAAAAATTTGGACAAAGGAAAATCTGTACGCTGATTAACATAAAATTTGCATACATAATTATGTAACCCTGCCCACTCCAATGGAATTGTGGGATATCAACTTTCAAATGCAAACTGAAGAATAGACAATTAAAATATGGCCCCAGACACCCAGATCCTGTAGTAAATGGTAACCATTTTCTTTTAAATGTGTAGCAATAATGTTTACTGGGAAGGGAGAAGATGATGAACCTTAGGATTTTTGTTTTCGGTGAGTTGCAGTATGTGGGTTTTATGGTAAAAGTAGGGGATTTAATGGTAGGCAATATTCTAATCTTAGCAAAAGAATATTATAGTTTGCTAGGACCTCCAAAAGTCATTCTTCATGGTCTACTGATCAGTGACGTAGCTACAGTTTGTGCCGCACGGGGCTGTCTGAGTTTGCCGCCCTTCCCCCCTCACAAAATCATGGTCGAATGGGGCCTCCCCCCTGCAGCCATTCCAATGTCCCATTAGTTAGCTATTTGCCCCATTTACCATAAACATTATAATGTGCATACTGCTTTACTTCTAAGATGATTTGGATTTCATTTAAAAGTTTTATTTTACATCTGCTAAACAATCCAATGCAGTCTCACAATGAAAATAGACTTAGCATTAACACTTATCTGCTCTTGAAACTCACATTCATTGAAACAGCATTGAAACCCACATTCAAAGAAAATAGAGCTGGCCAGTGGTAGATAAAGATTACTTCTGGGCTGTTTTTAAATCATAGGCCCCTTGCACACAAAACATACATGTGTTCTTTGATACACCTTCCTGACTGTATTAAATTATATTCCCTGTACAATACAGTAAGGTTGTTAGAGGGTGTTTTAAATGTATTGTTTTAAACATTTTTCCACTAAACAATGAAATAAAATACATGCACCAATAATGACAAAACTGTCCAATTCAGAACATTTCCATCATAAAAAGTCTACTCAAACATCTACAATAAATAAATATCAGTAAATATGCACAATCTCTGCAGAAGTAAGAGTCATCTAAATAATTCCACATTAAAGAGATCTGTAACTAATGATGAAGAGGTTGCTGCTAGCAAACAACTTTATATTTCATTGTTTCATCTACAAATAAAGTGCTGGTTGCCCTTGAGGAATAAATTGCCTATGTTACATTAAAAAATGATAAGCTAATAATATTGCAATATGGAATGGATGGCAAACTGATAACAGGTTCATAGTTACTAGTTATCGCCGCCAAAGAGGACATTCTCAGGACTGCACCATCCACCCCTTTTAAAAGTACAACACAGTACAGTATCAGCAATGCATCTACATATTGTGGGAGTAGAACCCACAGCCCTCTGCATCAAAAGCAAGTATTTAACCTGTCATGGTATTAATAATGCACGCAGACTCAGCATAAGCAACACCAAACTTCTCTTCCCCTGAATCTTTCAGCTCCTTGGTAAAATCCACTAGCACTCAACTGTATCGCTCAACTTTGCAACACAAGAAATCTGGAAAAAGCCAAGATTTATTGGGGGGGGTAGCAAAATCCCAAAAACCAGGGACACATTTTAAACATTGCTTGTATAATCTTGGAAAGTTGCTAGAATAAAATGTTGGGTTACCACCATGCATTTCAAATGCCAAGTATTGAACCCAGGACCCTGTGTACTATAGTCAGAGCAACATACCACTATGCCAAATCAGTAGTTTCCTGAAAGATAGGAAGACTGATGCTTAAATGTCTATCATTTAGTGAATTCAATTCTCACCATAGCTCTCAACCTCTTAACACAAAACACCTGGACAAAGCCAATAATGGGGGAATACAGCCCCCAAACATTTTCAGTGAATTCAGTTTTCACCATAGCTCTCAACCTCTTAGCACAAAAAAACTGGACAAAGCCAATAATGGAGGAAATAATGGAGGAAAACAGCCCCAAAAATAGGGAAAGATTTCAAATATTGATCTTATAAACTTAGAAAATTGCTGGAATAAAAGATTTTGTGTTACCATGTATTTTCTGAAGAATATGAAGTCTGAAATTCAAATGCCTGACATTCTTTAGTGAATTTAATCCTTCGCTGATTTGCCACAAAAATCCAGAAAACCACAGATTTTATGAGGAACAGAACAAAAATATAACAAAAAAAATCTGGAAAAACACACACACGCATACACTCACACACACACACACACACACACACACACACACACACACACACACACACACACACACACACACACACACACACACTACAATAACTGAATGGTTCCTTCTCAGCAGCAGTAACCGATAAAATAACTGAACGGTTCCTTCTCAGCAGCAGTAGCCGATAAAATAACTGAATTGTTCCTTCTCAGCAGCAGTAACTGATAGCTTTAGCAGATAAAATAACTGAATGGCACACACAAAATAACTGAACAGTTAACTGAATGGCTTGTACACATACACATGGGCGCGGCTTCAGCAGATAAATCTCAGCAGCAGCCAGTAACTGACAGCTTCAGCAGATAAAATAACAGAATGGCTTGTTGTTCCATTCCAAATAACTAAACAGCTTTGATAAAATAACCAACAACTTGTTCCGTTTCTTTTCTTCTCATAAAATAACTGACAGCTTGTTATAAGTATAAATAATAATACCATACCTCAGCTCAGCAGAGTTGTTCCATTCCCAGAACCACCATTAACAGCCTTGTGGCTTGCTCAGCAGAAATGGCTGAACACACACACCCTTGTATAATACAATAGCTGCACCAGACACAAATACACAACAGTTCCTTCTCAGCAGCAGATAAAATAAACGACAGCTTCAGGCTTCAGCAGGCAAAATAACTGAACAGCTTGGTCCATTCCTTCTCAGCAGCACCATACAATAACTTCAGCTTAGCAGATAAAATAACCGAACAGCAGCATAATACAATAGCTTTCAGTAGATAAAATAACCAACCGACAGCTTGTTATAAGCATAATAATAATTACCTCAGCAGCGTAACCATTCCTGCTTGCAGCAGCAGCATTGACCCGTTCCTGCAACCACCATTAACAAGGAAATGCTCGCACGCATGTTATGTTGAGCTCTTGAGCTCAATTCTGACAGGTTGGCAGGCTGTTCATGGAGCTTACGTCATCACGCACATGATGACGTCAGTTTAAGAAAGCAAAAAAAATTTAAAACAAAAAAGCCGACAAATTGGAAATTAAGGGGTGTCACTCGTGAATTGTGGCACCCCATTATTTGGACCTAAAACCAGTAAAAACCGAGAAATTCGGTACGGTTGAGAAGTATGTCTATAATGAAACAATAGTACAAGCAGTAAACATCAAAAACAATTCCACATATCGCACCGAGTGAACAGCTGGACTAGTTTGCTACAGTGAAGAGTGAAAAAATAGTAATGGCAGTAAGTACGAAAACAGCTAACAAAAAGTATACAAAAAGATCTACAGGTGAAAAAATAACACTAGGCCTAATAGCATTAGGTAAGACTTAGTCTACTGCTTTGCTATGGTTTCACTCAAAGTCATCGGGTACTTTCTCCAGTAATATTTCGCACTGCTACCTGTTGATAACAGCAGTTTGTCATCATGCAAAACAAATTTGTAAAACTCACTGCAGGTCACGCTGTAATTCAGCAAAACCCTCAGTTCAGCTTTCACCAAAGCAACGGTGGCTCTGTTTTGTTCCAAACTCCTCTTGGCATTCATCAACAAGAAAACTCTTTCTGCAAAGGCATTGCTCCCAGGCAGTGGCAATGCGGCCGACACAACATTAAAACAAGTTAACTGGAAATGCTTCAGCGGTACGGGTGGCACTGAAAAACATCTTCCATTTGTCACATGGTGATGGCAGAGTCGAATCAGCAACAATGCATGTCAAGCTTTCTTTAGCCATGCAGACTTCATTGTACAATGCATCCAAGTCAATATCCTGCAATAAGTCCATGGCAGTGCACACAGTTTTTAAATGTATATAATTATCTTAATACAAAATCATAAACAATAAAATAGGTAGCGAATGTTATTTTATCTTAATTTAATGTATAATTCCCCCATACATTTATATTATTAGAACAGATAATTATACACTACAGATATTTTATTAAAGCACAAGGAAGTTCTATATATGTTAGTCTTCACTTAGTCATAATCATCTGTGTCTTCTTCTATGCACAGATTTGCAGATATGTGACTATAAATGGATGTTTAGTTGGTTGAAAATTAAGTCCAGTTCATCAATTGCCTGTCAGCACTTTGTAATGAAGTCCTAGTAGGTATTATGAAGATTTGTTTACAGTGTATCTTTTAAAGACTGACTGCTTGGACATAACATACACGGGTATTATCAGCTGAATATGATGATAGCTGCTTATTCAAATAATTCCCTAAAGGAAGAAATGTTCACTACAGATGTAAAATGATTTTGAGCTCAACATAATTTTATAATGGTAGTAATTTGTGGGTGCATAGTGCGTGGTTTGGTATGGTGTTTCTTTAAATGTATTGCCATTACTTTGTTCCACACACGTCATGCATGTTCATGTATTTAACTGGCGGTCTTTTTACGAAATGGTGTTTTTTATGCTGAAGAAGCTGTGGTAACACCAGCAGTAACTCTTCTTTTGAATAAATAAAAGCGTTATTTTTATCTTCATCACGCTTTTACGGTACTTGGACTTACTAACAAAACAGTTTGCAGGACTTGCAATTAAGCCTAGCTGACACTGGATTGGGGTTGGCGTCTTTTTTTTTACTTAGCAGAAAATGACTAAATTACATTAATCAACTATTTAAACAAAAAAAAACATGTACCAGTTTTTCCAATCCCTCCACATCCTCTCCTTTATCAACTAAACCTGTAAACTGTTCAGTTATACAAATGACTGGTCTGGAGGCAACCTACTCAATCAGACTTTCCCCATCAATCAAATGTCAATAAATCAGTAAAATAATAAACAAATATGTAAATACTAAATGACTTTACTAAGTCAATAACAAATGAGCCCATCTCCTAGCTTGGCAGTAGGAGCCATAAAATGTACCTCTGCCTAATTAAGTGAAGAAAGCAGCTCTAGCTCTCATCCTTCCATTTTCAAAATGTGGAACACTTGCTAACAGCTTAACAACAACCTCACCTAGACACTTGCAGTATAGTTAAAATGCATTACTTTATAGTTATGAAAAAGCAATTTCATACCTCTCAACTGTCCCTGATTTTACCTCAAATCTTAGCTCTCTCACACTTAATCCCTCCTAACACTGGTTAACTTTTGGAGAAAAGGTGCTGAGCTATGCTTAATAAATAATGACAATAATTAGAGTTATACACTTCTTTTACTTCAAAAAATGTATAATAATTCACAAATTCTTATTCAGTCAATGTCTAATGTTAATAGTCCTAATATTTTAAAAGTGACCCTAATTATTTTGGATTTCTCCCTGACTCTCTTGAGATTTGTCTCTGATTAGTTGAGAGGTATGATTTTGATGAATTGATATGATTCAGGATTATTTATCATGGATATGTAAAAAAAATATTAACTCTAACTAACTTAACAGTAACTGTGTGACAGACCCTATCAATATGGAACAAATCAAAGTGATACAAACAACATCAGAAAATCAAATATTCAATTATTTCAGGTATTTTTAGCAAGTGTTGACATTAAATAGTTCACCTTTCTTATTCATTAGCTTGTAGTTATCTTGTTACAAAGGTGCCAGTAGTTGTCACTCATCACTTCAGCTCCACAAGTCAACAACCCCTGTGCTGTAGAGAAGACAGGCAGGATCATGAATAAACAAAAAATCCAAATGCAACAACAAAACCACCAAGATTATCCAGCCAATGGTTTCCCATAACACCCTTTTTGAAGGTATTGCAGTGGTGCAAAAATTGTAGCAGCATACCATTGGATGAGTTCTGTATGTGGCCTCTTTGGCTTGCTTTGCATTAGAAGTTATCAGATGTGCTGATATACTGCAATGCCATTTGGCTGTAATTGTAGTATATGAGCCAAACAAAAATCACAAAGCGGAACCATTTAACTGTTGAGGCTGCTCACTCAAGTGTGCTAGCCTGTGTTAAGCATTTACTGTGTTTTCCTGCTTTCTGTCTTAAAAAAGAAAAAAAAAAAAAAAAAAAAAATATCCTTGTTTCCCGTCTTTTCTAACTACAATAGTCCTGAATTCAGGTTTGCTGGATTCTGGACTTTAGTACAGGTTCCTGTGTTGCCCATATCCTTACTTGGATAGGAGGAAGCTTCTCTGTTCACCAGTGAGAGTGGGGAGCTTTGAGCAGCCTATCTGTCCCTGGAGGAGTGGTCTCAGCCCAGAAACTAGTTGTTTATTGGCCGTTTTGGGCTAATTCCTAGCTCTTTCAAGTCCCCTGCTTAAAAAGCCACTTAGCATGGTTTTTGCGCTTGTTCTTACTCAGCAAAAGCTCCTTGTGGTCCTGCAGAGTGGTGCTAGCAGCAGAGAGACGAAAAAGAGTGACTGCTACCTGATATAAGTATTTTCTACTGCCTATACTGTAGCGACTGCATATTATCGCTGAAAAACGAGTCTGAAACTGCTGTTTTTACCTAAAAAGGCTTGTTATTGCATTTTTGCTATCTGCACTTTCATATCGTCTGTTTTTTGTTTAATTTAACTGTTGAGGCTCCTCACTCAAGTGCGCTAGCCTCTGTTAAGCACTTACTGTGTTTTCCTGATTTCTGTCTTAAAAAAAAATATATATATATATCCTTGTTTCCCGTCTTTTCTAACGAGAATAGTCCTGAATTCAGGTTTGCTGGATTCTGGACTTTAGTACAGGTTCCTTTGTTGCCCATATCCTTACTTGGATAGGAGGAAGCTTCTCTGTTCACCAGTGAAAGTGGGGAGTTTTGAGCAGCCTATCTGTCCCTGGAGGAGTGGTCTCAGCCCACAAACTAGTTGTTTATTGGCCATTTTGGGCTAATTCCTAGCTCTTTCAAGTCCCCTGCTTAAATACCCGCTTTAGCGCGGGTTTGCACAATTTTGCGCACAACCCAGCATCGGGCAATGCCGCTTAAACAAGTTTTGACTGTTACCGGCTTCATAAAGTCTGCTCTTCACTTTTTCCCTTAGAACTGAGCTAAATTCAAAGGAAGCACTCTATTCTCGTTTTTTTAAGCATTGCACTTGCTTTTAGAAGTAATCTTACAAACAAAACACCAATAAACTTAAGCACTACACCCTCTTATACTCTTTTTTAAGTACTTAACACCCTATAGATCCTTTCCAATCTATCAAAAAAAAAAAAGAAATTCATTATACTAGCCTGACATGTCCAAAGGTCATTTTTGGGTATACTCTCCAGTCCAGCTAGTGAATCTGGGAATCTTGAGACAATGTTACAACTGCCTTATGTACACAGACAGCCCTCTCCTCCATCCAACAAACTCAAATATATGCGAGAGATGCAACTATATAGCCAAACTGGAGGCAGAACTCTCCCAACTTAGGATTGGCACAGTCAGTCAGGAGGAAAAGGTAACCACACACACCACAAATCCAGTCTCACATAGACCTATCGCAACAGCAAACCAAACACATAAACACACAAAAACATACTCGGAGGCTCTAAATAAAAATCTGCCCAAGCAGCAGAGACCTCCAAAGCAGACATCCAAGCAACCACTACCCCACAACAATACCCACGTATCACACAGTTCACAAAGTCAGTGTGCCACATAGTCACAGCCCTTCAGGCTAAACAACACACCTAATACACTAGTAATAGGTGACTCTATTGTCAGACACACTGACGTCCCACTCACCAGGCTGAACAAGGAGAAGGTCACTGTGAACTGCCTGTTGGGTGCCAGGATCTGCCACATAACACAGGCACTCAGGTCACTCCAAAGCAAGTACAAATATGACTCTGTCATTGTCCATGCTGGTGTGAATGACCTGAGACGTACCTCCCTGGACTACATGAAAAGAGAAATAGAGGAGCTCTCTGATCATGTATCCCAGGCCGGTATGACCCTGACCTTGGGTAGCATCTTACCCTCACCAAGAATGATGTCACAGTATAAAGACAAAATGATTAATTTTAACAATTGGCTAAAGTATTGGTGTCACTCAAAGGGGATCCAGTGTCTGTCAGCCTGGGATGACATGCTCGACAAGCCACGTTGCTTCACTAGGGCTGGCTTGCACCCGTCACCCCTGGGGTTTCAAATACTGGCTAAGGCTCTTGCCACCCCCATAGTGCCTTTTTTAGGTAAGGCTCAAAAGACAAACCCACCTCCATAGAAAACAAAAGGAAATGAAGGGTAATGCTGCTCAATGCCAGAAGTCTAAACGTCAAGATGCATGCACTCGAGGCTCTCCTCAGTATGGAGAATATCGATATCTGTGCAGTAACAGAAACCTGGTTCAAGGCTCCCGAGAGCACCCCAGCACTAACAGGTTATACTTCATACCATGCTTTTCGGCCCCAAAACTCGGACTGAACCACAAAAAGAGGGGGAGTATCCATATTCATCAAAGATACCCACACCTCCAGGTTAGTGGCACTGCACGAAGCATCAGAGACCATCCATGTGCAACTAACAGTGGGCAAAACTGCCTTTCAGTTTGTAGCCTGCTACAGACCACCCTCCCAAACTCAGGAACCCCACTCAGCTTTCCTGAGGACACTGGAGAATATGAAGGTCTCTCCAAACGCCATTATATTGGGTGACTTCAACTACCCAAACATAGACTGGGAACACTACTCAAGCCCCAACACCCTTGCCCAATGGTTCGTAGAATTTATAAACTCAAATGCTATGGAACAACTGGTCACCACCCCCACAAGAGGGGAAAGCATATTGGACCTGATCATCACCAACATGGGGACTCTATGTTCCATACCAGAGGTATACCCCTCATTGGTAAGATCTGACCATAAATTAATCTCACTGGACATCCATATCCCATCCCCAACCCCAGCCAAGGAAACCATGGTGAAGAACTTCTCAAAAGCAAACTTCACACTTCTCAAAACCGAGGTGGAATCCTTCAAAGCCCCTGGGCCAGTGGAAAATACGGCCCAAACCACAGAATCCTTTACAAACGCATTCTATGGACACCTACAGGAATGCATGGATCGTGCTATCCCAAATAAAACCAAGACTCTTTCCTCCAAAGGCAGGAGACCTGTCTGGTGGACCCCAGCCATAAATAAGCTATACAACAGAAGGAGGAAGCTACTACATGATAGAGCAAAATCCCAAAAAGGGAAAGCATCTCTGAGCAGTACTAGCAAGAAACTACGATCCCTCATAAAATCATCTAAGGTCAGCTTTGAAAGAAAAATTGCACAAGACGCTAAAGATAATCACAAGGCCTTCTTTAGTTATGTCAGGAACCTGGGTGGCAACTCCCAGATATGCTCTGAGTTAGTGCAAAATGACAAAAAATACACTAAACCCACAGACATTGCCAACATCCTGGCAGACAGGTTCAGTGCAAACATCTCCCCCCCTTCCACCCCAAAAGAGCAAATGTCTATCCCAACAAAGTGTAGCCTCCCTGACATCACAGATGCACAGGTGAGAGCTGCCCTCTCCAAAGCAAAAAACACAGCATCAATGGGACCAGACGGTGTCCCAGGCTGTGTCTTACACGAGCTCCAAGAAGAACTGAACCCTCACTTAAAGTCACTGTTCAATCCCAGCCTTACTATAGGATATGTACCCAAGGAATGGCGTACAGCAACAGTCGTCCCACTCCACAAAGGTGGTGCCACAACAGACCCCGGAAACTATCACTCTATAAGCCTGACTAGCCTGGTCTGCAAAGCTATGGTGAGTATCATCATGGAACTCATAAACAAAGACATTGGGAACCTCCAAACACTGGATCCTACCCAATTCGGCTTTGTTAAGGGCAGATCTTGCCTCTTGAACCTGGTCGACTTCTTTGAAACAGTCACCAAGGCCATAGATGAAGGGAAGGTAGTCCACACAGCCTACCTGGACCTTGCAAAAGCCTTCGACACAATACCCCACTCGGGCATCATAAATAAGCTCACCAGCTTAAATATCAACCACTATGTCATAAGATGGGTAGCAAACTGGCTCAGGGATAGAACCCACATGGTTACAATTGCAGGTGCCATGTCAGACTCTAAACCAGTTACAAGTGGCGTCCCACAAGGTTCAGTCCTGGGACCTCTCCAGGGGCAGCTTGTGGCATCGGACTGCCGGACTGCAGCCCCCTCAGCTCAGTTGACTAGTTGTTTAGTTTGTTTTTTAATGTAAAAAAAAAAATCTTTTTTTTGCACTTTAAATTTTTTCGAATCCGCGACTCGAAAGTACGCGCATGCGCATTGCACACTTCAATCGCAACAGTGTTTTTTTTTTTTTTTTTCTAAATTCTTGCATTGTTTTCATTGCAGCCCGGAGGAGCAATGAAGGCATCATTATGATGCCCAGAAGTCTATGCGGTTGAGGCACAAACCGCATAGATATGGAAGGGGCTCGGACAGCGACGTCCGCAGGCATGTCATGACGTGCTTGCTGATGCTGAGCTAAAATGCTGCTGATTGGTTGTTGCTCTCTTCCCGGGCTTTATGTGCTGGGAAAAGAGCGAGAATCAGTCAGTCAGTTTAGCTTCGGTCGGAATCGAGCAGCTTTGCTTAGCCTTTTAGTGTTTGTCATTATTTTACTTTTTTTTGCATTTGATATTTCTGATTTTGTTTTTGGTCTTTTGGAATCGTTTTTTTTTTTTGGGTGGATACCGTGGATTGGATTTCATTTTGACAGCGCTAGAAGAAAGAAGAAGAAAGAAGAAGAAAAGTACCGAGTCAAAGACGGGTGCTGCAGAATTAAGTATTATGTTAGCTTTCAGTTTCAGTATGTATGTATCCTATGTTGCCTTGGCTTGCAATGAAGGATGTTTTGCAAGTATTCAGTTTCTCTTGTCCATATACCTAATCCGGTATTTTTGTTTTCTGACTAGGTTGTTGCTTGTCTGAGATTCAGTATGACAGGGTGGAACAAAAGTGCGCGCAAATGAACTGGTTCTGATGAAATAAATATGCCTGATGCTGCCATTCTGAGTCTATATTTTTGTTGCTTTTAGCAGTTTTGTAGTCTTTGTAGACTTAGCATGCAAATACCTTTACTTTTGTTTTATTTTGAGGTTCTGCAACTTGTACTGTTCATGATCATGAAAGAAAGTACATCATATGAGATATGAACATCTGATGGCCTTCATTTCATACTATGCTAGACTCTGAATAAGAATGATAAGAGTTTGTGAAACCTATCTGTAAAGTGCGATATCAATGCCTTTTTGGTTAAACTGTCTAATCTGTTATGATATTCTGAAGTCTACTCTAAATAAATCACATACTTGTCTTCATCATGTGGTGCCAAGAGTTAAACTAACTCAGTCTTATTTAGGAACAAATGGAGATAATTTAAAAAAAGGATTTTTATTTGTAATGATTTGCCACTGGGGAAACAAAATAAGTCTTATGTGAGAACTAATTTCACTTTTTATAGACTAAAGTTGATGTAATGCACTAGGCAAAGAGATTACTTTAATTAAAACATTTAAGTGAGTTATCTTTTAATAGCTTCAGTCATGCATTTCCTCATGGCTTTGAAGTCTGAAGTGCTAATAGTAATAACTCTGTGCAGACGAATAAACCCTCACATATGTTTAAAAGTAACTTCAGATGGTAAAACTCAGTAAGAAGAATTGGATTTGGAAGTCCTTAATGTAGAGACAGATGTAGCTTTTAGATGTGGTCTGCCATTGACCCACCTTACTCCTTTTATATGTCACATGATAAGGTTAATAACTACTGATGTCACAAGCAGGCATGGATGCAAGAAAGAAACAAATCAGACTGGAAAGATGATACAGAATGTGTTGCTACGAGGCCTACCTCAATAAGCAGTGGTGGAAAAATTACTTCAACATGAAGTCACTGTGGTGTGTTTGTGCATGTTTGTTTGTTGGTATCTTTGTGTGTACACAATGTATGTAAGTATATGCATGCATTTATCTGTGTGTGTGTATACACATGGGCATGTGTTCATGCATATGTTTGTGTATGTGTAGGTATTTCTGTGTGGCATTCAGTCATATAAAATGTGGTTTATTGTTTGGGGTACTGTTCTAGTTTTGGAAGGATGATAGACAGGCCAGCACAAAGTACACAACAAACAACTGACTGTTAACACGCTTTAGCCTTGCATCTATTTCTAAAAGGAACACAACAGTACCTCTCAACTATCCAGATTTTTACTGAATGCCCAGATTTTGCCTTATATTTTTGGTTTGTTCCTCATAAAATTTGTGGCAAATCATTTAAGAATTAAGTCACTAAATAATGACACACTGAGTTTCAGACTTCATAACCAATGCATGCTAAAGTAAGACTTGTTGTTCTATCAACTGTCTCAGTTTATACAAGAGCATTTTTTAGTACTGTTTATATGTTCCCCCAATATATTTGGCCTTGTCCAGATTTACTGCATTAACAGGTTGAGAGGTACATACATGCAAATTGCTTTATAGAATTAGGTATAGCCAAACCTCAACTGTCCCTGATTTTGGCTCAAAATGTTGCTCTTCCCCTAATAATCCCTCCGCAAAATAGCAATTTTGGAAGAAAACATGGAGGGTTTACAATTAAGAAATAACTGTAATCATAGTTATAAATTACTTTTATTTCAGAAATGCATGTAGATTCTTTTATTTTTTCAGCTGCTCAAGTTAGCAGTACTAATATTAAAGTGTCCCTTCTTTGACAGGTTCCCAGCTGTATTGTGTGGCTATTTTATATTTTTACATCACATTTCTGGTCCATTTTTCATAAAATTGTGTTTTTTTTTGGCAAATTAGTGACAAAATCATTAAAGACTGAAGTTAGAAAATAATGACAGACATTTGAGTTTCAGATTTCATACCATTCAGAAAATTCATACTAATGCAAGACCTATTCTATTATCTTTCTAAGTTTATAAGAGCAATATTTAAAAAAAAAATGTCCTTGTTTTTGGGCCTTTGTCCCACCTCTTTGTATGGCTTTGTCCAGATTTCTTGCTCTGAGGTTGAGAGGTATGACAAATGTGTTAGGGTCATCACAGTCCACCAGAGACATTTCAAATTGTGACATACTTGTTGCACCCCACTCCCCCATGTAGTGACTCTGGATGTGTTGAAGCAAGGCAAGGAGCAGTTATGCAGTGTAAATGTGCAGGGTATCCCCCCATCCAAGGTAGACACAAGTACAGCAGTGGCTTTTCATCTGTCCTTGATTTTTGCAGAATGGTCTGGTTTCTGTCATATTTTTTGTACTGTTGATTTATGCTTATTACTCAAAGTGCCTGTTGCTCTGTGTTTAAGTAGTAATACTTTAATGACCATCATCTAAGCTTGGCTGAGATTGTAAGATGCAAGTAAGCTTTGATAAGCATACTGTTAAAGAATTGCCAACATTGAAAGCCTTTCTGTTGTTGCCATGTAGAGAATACATAACTAGATAATGTATAAGCCTTGGGTATTGAAATGCATATGACAGTATTTGTAATAAAGGACAGGATTACATTATTTTAAGAAGCTCATTACATTTGGAGACTTCCAGTCATCTCTGCAGGCTTTACCTGTAAACAAAACAGAATGCCAATCGTGTGGTCCATAACCTGTACAGTAATCCTTTTTTCATTTTTTACTTTGATCATGTTTTCCCCATGAAACAAGTAGATGTCAGGCAGCAGGTCTTTTTTTGGATTAGGAACATTTTTACAAGTGGGGGCATCAGAGATTTCTACTTTCAGCATGTTACTTTGTACTTTAATAAAGCTGAATATAAATTATAATTAGAACTGCAGTGCAAGAAGTGGTTTGAGTTGAGTGCTGCTTGTTTTTCTAATACTTGATTTTGACTGGCATTCTATTAATGTATTTAAAAAAGTAATTTATTTTTTCATGCCTCACAACCTTTTTGTTTCCATCTAGATATTAAGTAAGCTGTCATGCAGTCAATGCATTGAAATATTGTTATTCTTCTACACTTCATTTTGTCTTGATTGGACTCTCATAATGATGGTTTGGCACCCACGGCAGTGTATTTAGTCATGTTTTTGTGGTTTTGAGCATAGCCCCCCTTTCTAGTTGGCCACACCCCTTCCCATTGACCCCACCCATTCAGCTGTCTCCTGCAGCCCCCCCTTTGATTTGAAGTCACCAGCCACCACTGGACCTCTCTTGTTCGGTATATATTTCTCTGAGGTACAGGCTAACATGGGGGGACTATGGCTGACCAAGTTCGCAGCTGACTGCAAACCGGGTGCCATAATTGACTCACCGACTGACACAAGCATCCTCCAAAAGGGTTTCACAGAGATGGATAACTGGTGCCAGAGCCATGGCCTAAAGCTAAATGCCAAAAAGTGCATAGTCATTCCCTTTGGGAAAAGCAAAGTGCCCACAAATTACCACATAGGTGGTAATCCATTAAGTATGGAAGAAGTAATTAGGGATTTGGGGACCCAAGTAGATAGCAATCTCTCCTTTGACAACCACGTTGCCAAAGTGGTTAGAAAGACCTTCTGTATAGCCCACCTTATCACGAAAGGGTTCACATCTAGATCAAGAGAGATCATTGTGCCCCTCTACTCATCACTCATCAGGCCCGTAATTGAATGCAATGCCCTATTTGGGATGTACCTTACCCGACACCTGCAGCAACTGGAAAGACCCCAAAAGTACCTCACCAAGAGGATCAAGGGTCTCAAACAGATGCCCTACGCAGTTAGACTAAAGAAACTCCAGCTCTACTCAGTTGCTTACCACCTACTCAGAGGCGATCTGTGCCTGACGTATAAAGCCATGTCCAACCCAGAATTGATGGACATGCTCCACCTCAGGAAATCCAAATCCCTTAGAGCTACATGCTCCAGGGACTTAAACCTCAGCACAGAAATAAATAGGACATGCTGGAGGGACAGATTCATATCCCAGTAGCTCCCCTCACTCTGGAACAAAATCCCAATCCATGTTAGGCAGAGCCCCTCAATGACCCTCTTCAAGAGAAATCTTGACGAGTGGATGGGAGATCGTAGATTTACCCCTGGGATCTCTTTTGTGTCCCTACTAGACAGAGGCACAGTAAACTAACCTGAAAAGGGCCATCTTCTGTGACCTATACAGAGGCACAGTCAACTAATCTAAAAGGGTGGTGAAAGCCAAATACACTCTGGCTAGGCTTATAAATGCCCTAGGGAAGATAGCCTAGTATCAACCTATGAACCACTGTTCAATGCGGAACAGGGGAAAATTGACTGTCAGCTATGTAAATGCACAGGCACTGTCCAGGAGACTGTCAGCTATGTAAATGCACAGGCACTGTCCAGGACACAGGACACAAGACTGAAAAACAGGACTGTCCTGGAAAATCCAGGATGGTTGGCAACACTACCCAAGACACACCTCTGCTGTACTTCACAGTTTGCCTTCCTAATTTCTGACATTGCCCTTCTCACCCCAACTATCTGTGTCCTACCACTCAATCATGCAGTTACACTTCATTAGTCTTGATCCTATGCCCAGTTCCCTCCAGTATTATTAGCCTCATGAGTGAGGCAGAATCAAAGGCTGTGCTGAAGTCTGGGTGGACTATATCTATTGATTACTTCCCCCCATGTTCACCATTAACCCAGTCATTAAGCTGGATTACTTTTGATTGACATCTCCTTCTGGCAAGGAATCCATACTGGTTGCTATTCTAAAGATTTTTGTCCTCTAAAAATGCTACCAGCCTTCCTCACAAGATTGCCTCCAACCTTTCCTGCCACCGTTGTCAAGTTAACAGGCCTGTAGTTCCTCAGATTTTTTTCTGCTCTCTCCTGTCCTCATAATAGGACACCATACTTGCTGTTTTTCAGTCCTTTGGCACATCTGCAGTAACCAGTAACCTGTTGATGACTCCCATTGAAGGGCTACCAAAATATCGCTTCTGCAAATTCAGGCAGGGAGTCCATCTGCTCCATATACTTTATTCTTTACAAGGGCAACCAGTTCTCTCCTAATCTTCCCCTCTCTATGCTGTTGTATATGTACCGCTCTACTAATTCTGCTCATCCTCCCTCCTACTATGACACCTTCCCCTTGTATTCCTTTGTGACGACTGAAGGAATGCATTCATTTAGTACTTCTGCTTTTTCTCATTCCACTGAGATCTCTCCCCCACGGTCTAAAATCCTTGAAAATGTATCCACTCCCAACTAATTACATATCTTATCCAAGAAAATCTCCTCACTCCTACACAACATGGGTTTCACCCTAAACACAGCATCTCCACTGCCCTTATTTCCTTCTCTGAAACTGTTGCTATGGCCAGAGACAACAGGAAGCTTGTGTCTTGCCTGTCCATCTAGCTATCTAAAGCCTTTGACAATGTTTCTCAACCTATACTCCTCTTCAAACTATCCTGTCTCAACCTGTCTCACACTGCCCTCAACTGGTTCTTCAGCTACCTCTCTAACAGACAACAATCAGTCAGATGGCTTAAATCTTGCTTTCCTTTCATCTCTATCCAAACTGGGGTACCCCAAGGCTCCATCCTTGGCCCTTTGCTATTCAACATCTTTACCAATAACCTCCATATTTCTTGCAGTCACTCCTCTATCATCCAATATGCAGATGACTCCACATTGATATCTGTCTCTGAAAACTTGTCAGACCTGTTAACTACTACTCAAAACTCCTTTTCTTCTGTAGAAAGATGGCTCAGTGACAATCAGCTCATCCTCAATCCCAATAAAACAAATCTCCTCTTTCTGCCTAACGCTCTCTCCCACTGTAAATCTACCTTTTCAATGTTTTTTCTCAACAAAACTATTATAAATGTTGAAGCACAAACTAAACTCCTCGGCACCATTATTGATGACCAACTAAAATTTGACCTAGATGTCCAACAAAGCATCAAAAAAACCCATCAAAAATTAGACCTACTTTACAGAAATAAAAAATACCTTGGTGCAGAATCCAAACGTGCCCTTGCTCGAACTTTCTTACTATCCAACCTACTCCATGCTCCCTCTGTCTTGACTAACCTACAATCTTCCCTTATTCACAAACTTGAATCAACATACAATAAAGTTGCTAGATTTGCTCTAAATCATCCCTACTTCTCCCACCACCGCCTGGCCCAAAAGAAACTTCACTGGCTTCAACTCCCACATCAACTTACTCTCACCCAACTCCAAACTGCTCACTCCCTTCTCAATAACCCCACTACCTGCCCATCACTTTCCAAACTTTTGTCCTGTTACACCCCCAATCATCCTCTTCATAGTTCCAACCAGCTCTTACTACTGACCTATAAACCCTGTAAAAATATAGGCAAAAACCTTTATAAATACTCTGTCTCTCATAGCTGGAACAAACTCCCATTACATATCAAAAGTATAACTCATGCCAACAACTTTAAAAAGACACTAAAAGATCACCTGCTTAACTCCAAGATCTGTCACTGCAATCACCCCACTTAACCTCCCATATACCTCTGTCTATTCACATTCTACAACCTCTGCTTAGGAAGTGTCTTGGCATTACTTCTAATTCTTGTAAATATTAGAAGCTAGCTTTTCAGCACTGTGACTAAACTGTTTGTATGTTTATATTTTAGTATCCACACTTTATGTGACAACTGTAATTTGTTCTGTATACCGGGATTTCAGTTTGTACTCCATTTTATCTTATGTATAATGTTTCATTTACTTTTTATTCTTGTAGACGTTATTGGAGCTTTTCTCCTCAGGTCTCCACTGAAAATGTTTTTTTTTGTAACTCAGCTGGACCAACCCAGTTAACAAATGTGAAATACATAAATAATCTTTTTATTAGCCTCTTTTACTGTGCTTCTTCAACCTTCCCACCCCTCCTTTCCCCCTTCCGACCTGAATCCTAGTCTCATATTCCTACTTAACCATGCTGACTTCATTCTCATTTAGCTTTCTTCTCCTCTTTACAACCTTGGCCATAGCCCAAGGTATTCCACCCCTGAGCCCTTCCTGTAACACATTTACTTACTCGATCTGCTCCTAGTCTCCTTAACCACTCTTCCCTACAAAACATAACGCAGACGTCTAAAATCGCTAACAATCGTCTTTGTCTTTTTATTCTTATCCTTCCATCCTACTCTAAACCACAAAGGGGCACAATCACTGCTGGCTAACAGTGCCTTAACCCAGATATGCATGATATACTCTAGACTGGTAAGGACCATGTCTGGAATTCTATCCCTTCTGGTACACTCCTGCACAGCTGGCTAAACCCTTCTTGGTCCACGACTTCAGTCACTTTCCACAACTTCACTACCCTGGGTTTACACGTATGTGTCACTTCTCCCCTAAATAGCAAAATCAGTGCTATGTCCAGCATTACAGCTAGAGTAACCCATGCTGCATGTTAGTGACTGGCCCAGTTCCCCTAACTCTGACATGCAAGCCCTGTTAATTCCTAATTCTTGCCAACTCCCAATGTAAGGTTTAGCGCATAAACAGTGAGACAACAGTAAAAATGTCTTCATATCTCATTATCTTCTGAAGGCATATTGTAAGGGCTGAGCAAAGACCCTATTCCTCTATGGAAGCCATGCTCCACTTCCTATATTACCGTAATGCAGGCAGCTTATATACGTTTGATCTGTGTCATGGCAGCTGTTCCTTCTGTGTTGAGACTAAGATATGCAACCCTTTCATTTAGAAAACCAACCTATTATCATGAATGTACTTCTAAACATCGACATACACAAATCTGAAATAGCTGACAACTGATCCCTAAAGACTGAAAGCCAAAACAGTGAAAAAAAACATTTACATTTTTTGAAGGGGGCAAGCCCCCTGCACCCCTCAGGTGGGTGGGGGGCTATGCCCCTCACCCCTGCTAATTATATATACCAACTCTGAGATCACTCTACAGTGGAGAAAGGGCAATTTCCTGACTCTCACTATGCACAGTCTTGTATGGACTTAACACCGGCAGAAGCGATCCAGTGAGTTTTGATCACTTCTGCAGGTGGTAAACACATTCAAGATTACGAATGTTTGATTACATTGAGTGCTCCCATTATCACTCATTGTACAAAATTTTTATTTTTTAATTTGTGTGTCACTAAAAATATGTCATCATGTCTGCATTATAAGAGGCATACAACAGAATATAGCCTGCTCAGTGTCTAGCCTATGTGGCAAAGACAGACCTATTAGTGGAGCACACCAAAACACAAATTCCACGATCATTGCCAAAACATAGTTTTAACTAAATCTTTTATTTTGTATTCTCCTGATGCAGAGTAGTGGAATTTGAAATTGTTTCTCAGATAAGTTGCCTTCTTTTGGTTTGACGTGCTGCTACTTTATTTAAATTATATTACTTTATTTAGTTGTATGACAATCTATTCCATTTCCCCCACTCTGTAGCCCATCCTCATACCTTTACTTCCCCATTCACTTGTTATAAATGCTTTCTAAAACCTTAAGGTGTTAAAAAATATAATTGAAGGTCAATGAGAATTTTAGACATAAAACCTAACATTGTCAATGCACTGAAAGAATTTTATGCTAGAGAAATGACTCTATTTACTCATCACTCAGTATATCAGTCAATGACACCTTCTCTCTCTCAATACCAATATGTAATTTCGGTCTGGTTGCAGTACATACACAGCTATATGGACACTCACTAAAAGCATTATTCTTGAAATGGGCAAATGTCTAATTACAGGAGACATTTTCATCAACCTCACCAGAGTCTTTGATCTTGTCGATCACTCAGTTCTCCTAGACTATCTCACTGAAATAGACCTTAACAATGACCCATTATCATGATTCAAAAACTATGTCTTTTGCCACCACTTTTTCAGTGAATTTCTGCTCAGCAACCTTTCCACCAATCTCTCCCCAAGGGCCTAGTCTGCCACTTCTCCTCTTTTATGTTTACATTAACAAGCTTCCTCTTGACATATGCATATTCCTCTCCTGCTATATGCTGATGACATGATCCTATTCCTCTCCAAAGATTCTCTCATCTCTCTTCAACTTGACCTTCAGGATGATTTTCACGCCCTTAAACTGGGAATCTCTTCTTTCTTTTCTTAAAGATCATTCCTCTTACACCATTTTCCAATCAAAACTAAAAGTACATTGCTAGATGTAAGGAAAATGCAACTGCTCCCCCTCTGGTCATATAACTTAATCTCTTCCTACCCAGGAGTAGTACCTGGTTAAAGGACTTATCCAGTCAAACAGTCAGCAAATGAAGGCTGAGGGACTCAGACCCAGGACTACAAGGTGAAGCTCATTAGTACCTGATAGCCTTAATCCCTTGCATTAAAGTTACAACCAGTTCTTAACCTATTTCTCATACCACTTGTACTGCTGTTGTCTGCTGAAAAGGGTGCCATGTAATGCCTAGCCTTCTTTGGAACTATAACTTAATGATAACAGGAAGCTTTTATAAGCCCTGCAACTTCCAACAATACAGTAATGAATACATTATATTAATTCAAGAAATTTTGTACATCTGTTTCTATAAGTGACTGGTAACGTCTTTCCAATAATAGTTTGTGATATGCAGTTTGAGCATTCTATATTTATATTTAAGTTTTTCCAAGAAAAAAACCCACATGAGGTTCTACTTATGAAGTACTAACCACTGATTCACAACGATTTATGTTTTTTTTTATATTTTTTTCATTATTTCCCTTTGTTGACCTGAGGTATCTGAAGCTCCAACTACTGGGCAGTGCTGCACTTTTGCACCAATATAAGGGCAAGCGTTGGATGCCTAGGACCCACAGACACCACCATACTGTAGATTTATGCCCTACCCTGTGTACAGCACTCAGCTTCACATGCAGTGATATCTGACAACTTCAATGCATGCGCATTTCTGTGCACATGTAAGTCAAATGTACTTTTGAAGATAACATGGTATCTCTTGCTGCCTGGATGCATAACAACATTCTGGCCTATGCCAGGGGGTCTGTGCATAAGTACCAGGTCCTTTGTCTCAGAATGAGGAACAGGCCACTGACCTCTTTGTCTTATGCCATCTCACCTGAATAACATCAAAAACTGCTGAATAATCCCAGGACACCAGCAGCATAATTATGAACCTTGTCTCTATGCCAGCTGACCACTGACAATTTATTTCAAATGCTATCTTCTCTATTTCTGCCACAATAGGCCAAGGCTTTCAAGTATATCATGCGTTAAGCACCCTGTCATACAACTACCATTTAGGATGATCTCAGGTTGCTTTATTTAAATTTCGTATATTGCTAACTAACTTTCTATATGTAAATTCCTGTTAGTCTTCTTCTTTATCTGCTCCCACTTCCATGGCTATCAAGCCACGCCCCTGCCTGGTCCATTTATGACTCACTGCTGGAAATGGAAATTTCTGAGAAAGGGGATAGGGCAGACAGTTGCAATAGTCATCATCCTGTGAGATGATAGCAGATTTTTTTGATGGTATTAACAGTCCTCCCATAGTGGCTCACATGAAGTACAATGGCAGGCCTTGTTCATCTGCTGTAACTTTTCACACTTGCAAGTACTTGGCACAAGCTGGCCAAAATATCTGGTCGTTGTAGTACTAGATATTCCCCAAATGGAGCTCATGTGACAGGACTTCACTGACTCAGTCTCTCAGGATGCACAAACCATCCTAGGCCACTGACTCAGTCATAGCCCTCCCAGCCATCTCCTCAAGCACCAAGTTCAATACCCACATGTAGATCATCTGAGGTATGATTTTTTTCCTCATGCTGCTGAAGGCAGATTTTTATTTCCTGTCATGCAACAACTAGCAGACCCACCTGGCAGTATATGACTGGCAGATTCTTGACCAAAAAAATATTATATTATGGTAAAATATGTGTAAATAAAATTTAAGGTGAAATGGGCAATGCAGTCATTTTGCCTCCACTCAGGATAAAAATAAACATAGTATATTCTTATAGAACTGTGATTACATAATGATAAACATAAATATGAGATGAAAAGAACTAGAAAAACACATTAATCTAGATACAATTCTTAAAGGCTAGCTCTTAACCATATCTTGTATGCATTATCTGTCTATATAATTACCTATCTATTCATTTATTTATTTACTGTCATGTTACATTTGCAGTGTATACAGTGACTGTGTGAAGATTGTTGCTATACCCCAAAAAGAAACAAAACCCACTCACCCGTAAAAAGTCACCAAAACAATATGTCCCTAACAATGCAGACAGCATGATGTCAGTTGTACAAATGTTTCATTCCAGAGGCTAGCAAAGAAATAAAGAGACCAAAAGCAAAGCACCAAACTATTGTAAAATAAAACAAATAAAATGAGAATAGATGAAAGTGCTAAATAAAAGTAATTAAACGTATACGTCCTGTGTTCTTGATGTGATTGTACCCACTAGCATACTCTTTGTTTTAAAGAAATAAAATGGACAGAATTAATTTTCAAAATAGCTTTTATAGCCCATAAGCCAATCAATCTACTTCCAGACAGAAGAAAGGCAGCAGAATACAAGCAACAGCTCAAAATACACCAAAGTACAAAGGAAGCGGGCATTATTTACCAATGCAGACATTACTGCTGTTCTCCAGGTAATCTTCCCTCCACTACTCCATGATGCAGTACACAACAGTGACTGTTACTACAATGACCTGCAGTGTGGAAGAATTGAGCCTGAGATGCCATCTAGGGCAGTGCTATAACTGAGTGGCTTTAGCTACACTGCATGTGCACATGAACGCAGTCACTTACTCAGTGAGTTCATTCTTATCACCCTGCATTATCGTTTCCTGAGCTCTGGAGCCAACCTTCCTCGTATGACACTTCCATGCGTTGTCAGTTTTCTGCTTGTAACGGATGGTCACTTTCAGATGTCTTTCACTACTTATTCTTCTTCTTCAGTATGTGTTACAGCTACACCCTGCATAAAATTGTCTTAATAAAACCTGCATTCAATGTAACTAATATTTGGATAGTTTCATTCGACTTTGCTAGTAACCAACCACAAAACAATTATGCAGGGCAAGTGGTATAAGATGCATAAAACATAGTTTTCTGTTCACAGCAATAACTCAAGGACATCTAAAATTGTCAGTATTATTACGATCAAGTCAACAGCTCAGAAACGTCTGATTCAGCCTACAAAATGTTCAGCAATACATTAAGCAAGCCACTGGTCTGCAGCATAGAAAATGCTTCATTTCATAACAGAAACCTGAACTTTTTAATGATTGGATACTTTTACATCAGAATAGACAGAAAAAAGAACAAACTGTAGAAAGGAAGGAAGGAAGAAAGAAAGAAAGAAGCTTTCAACCAGGAAATAAAAATCAAAGTCTAATTTCTGCCAAGGGATCTCTGCAAATATATGTCACAAAATGGGGCAGTAATCAATCTCCCTGAAGAAAATACCAGAGAAGATCTCATACACTAAAACTTACAGCTTATGGAAGGCAGAAATCACATATAAAAGGTTTTAAGGAATGTGTTTCTGAACAAGCTGTAACTTTGACTACTTGGCAGAAAAAATTACAACTATAGGGCAAGAGCTATTAAAAATCTCTCTTTAACCTACAACATCAAAAAAACAAGGGATGATTTTAAAAACAGAAACAAAGGCTACTATTACTTTTTTTCAGGAATTTCAGAATCACGGGGTTCAGATGAATTTAAGTTTGTTTCTGTAGTCCTAGAAGTTCACAGAATACACAAAATAATAAATGAATACTTAAGTGTACAGAAAGTGCTGACTCCTCTTCCTTCAAATGATTCTCCACCACCAACTTTTATTATCATGTTTACAGCTTAACAGAAATGCCAAGAGTGGGACAAGAGTGAGATTTAGAGTTACTATATGTAATATACCACAAGATGGTATGTTCACAGAAATCCACAGATGCTTTATTCAGAAAGGACATTACATCTAAGTATTTATAGATGCACAGTGCATGCAAATGTATAATGCACATGTGCATAAAATGTATGCCTCTCAATAGTCTCTGATTTTGCATCATATTTTTATCCTGCTCATCATAAAATTTTTCATTTTCTGATAAATCACCATGGATTACAGTCGGTGAATAATGCCAGTCATTTCAGATTCATATTCTTATTGCTCAGAATAAAAATGCACTAATGCAAAACCTGCTGTTCTATTAACATTTTAAGTGAATTAGAGTAGTATTTAAAATATGTCCCTGATTTTGGGCACTGCATCTATATCTAGGGATATCACTGTTCCCCTTTACTCAGCCCTCATTAGATCAGTCATTGAATATATCATCTCCTTTCACATGTTATCTGTCCAGACATATGTAAAAACTGGAACTCCCACAGAGATACCTTACTAAAAGGATACAAGGCCTAAACAACATGTCCCACATGGACTGACTCAAAGCGTGGCACTACACTCGGTATTCTAGAGACTACTAAGAGGTGACCTGTGTCTGGCATACAAGACATCCTCCGACCCAACACTGATGGATTTACTGCATATCAGCAAGTCAACTGACATCAGAAATACTCAGTCTAGGGATCTAAGCCTCTTCTGCAATATCAAAAGAATGGTTTGGAGAAACAGATATATCTCACAGAGGATACCACTGGTCTGGAACAGACTCCCCATAAACAAAGTTCATCCCTGTCTATATTCAAGCATAACTTGGATCTATGCATGGGAAACAGAAAATGTATTCCAGTACTGCCCCCTGTATTACTAATGGACAGAGGCATCTCTTGAATGCTTTATCACATGTACTGGTCCCCTCAAATTATCTATGGTATGATTCCAGTTATTCTCATTAGGGTCTGTAAATAATTATCGACCATGGGATGGGTAAAGCCACTCTCTAACCAAATGGTATAGGTTAATTCAAGCACAAAAGTGGAAATTGGCTGGGCATAAAATGGCTGCAAGGGCAGCTAGCCTTATACTTACTTATGAACCTGTAAGCCTATGAAAGGTGTAGCTTATATATCATAAACAACCAGTCTGGACAGTCAACAGTACATATCAAATCAGTGGATGGGCAGTATATCACGAAGTAAATAAACAAGTAAATATCAGACACGTCTCAGCTGGCAGGGCATTACCGAAGTGAAGGGATGGGTGATACATTTCTCATTACAGTGTTATATTTAGACTGACAGTTCCATTTTTTTCTGGAGTAAAATGTGATATTTCATTGTTAATGCTTCTGTTAATATTTTAGGTACAGCTGTTATCAGGCACCACTAATATAAACTGTGTGTATACAGAACTGCTAAACAGTGAATGCAATATTCCCACTTTGGAAAATGCTCTTAGTTTTGTTCCTCTCACATTTCCATTGGCATATTTTTCCTACCAGCATATTATGAAATGAAAATGTTTTTAAAAAGCAGTGACATTTATTTGTTTAAAAAACAAACAGCTGAAAATAAAAACATGAACATTTGGAAACATTCTTAATTTAAAAATAATGTTTATTTTTTCTTATTATATTATTTTTCTTATTTTGATAAAAGTAAAAGTGTGCATTTTAAATTTTAGCATAAGCAGCTCTTTAATTTATAGTATGCACAAACCTAAACAAGGAAAAGAATGGGACATATCAAAAATAAATATTCTTTAACTTTAAAAATGAAAAAAATGTTTTTTCTAAACAATGTACAATGACATTAATGTATGGTTAGGTGTAGAATATGAAGTTATATACTCATTGGGCTGTATTTTGTCACTCTATCTTAATTTTCATGATCATCCCCCACCATTTGTAAGTATCACATCATAAATCATACCCTGCCCGTATAGCAGTTATTATATAGTCCTGGTGACATACTGGATGCCTCTCCTAGACATTTTAACCATAATAGGGAGGGTGGATATTCTGTGGTGATGTTGTTTCTTTAGTTGTGCTTCTTTTCCCCATAATGCAGTCTGAGTCCTTTGAAAATGAAATTATCTTCCTTGCTCTCCAATGTTTGTATTTACTTATAATGGCAGAAGTTAGGACCACTAACTCTGACTTCTGTAGACAGAATATCTGACACTTTCTTCTAGTGACTCTCTCATTTCAGTACTTTTTCATGTTTTGAATACATTTGAATTAACATTTTCTTCTGCTGTTACAAAATACTGCTTCAGTTGCAGCATTTGAAAACAGAAGAATCACTGAGCTATTCAAGTCAGTATGTTTCTGCCATTGCCGTCAAGTTACATTACTCACTCTGAAACTACAAAGTAAAAGGAAGGGCTGTAAATAAAGCGCACATAGATTTTAGCAAAGCTTTACCTACAGCCCTTCCTTGTTATATTATTTGTAGATTACATTGGGATACCCCGTGAAATATCTTTAATGAAATCATCTAATTTAGCTTTTCTACTGTAGCCATGTATTATCCAGGTATTTCTAATTTATGGTTAAGAACTCTGCCTTTTTTTTCCCACCTGTATTTGTAAAACAAGTATGCTCAATTTGGGGCTTAATCCCAAAACTCTGAAATTCATTTTATCTCACAATACTGATTGAATAAACACTGCTACGGTAATTGTTGCCTCAGCGTGGAGAAAAAATAGCTCTACTACATACTGTTAATGTACTCCTCACCTAATGAGCTGAAAATTGCAGTATATTTTGGCTGGGATATTCATCAATGTATTTTTTTTCTTTGCAGGTGCTACATGCTTCAGTACCTAGTAGCAATTAAACAAAGATAAGCTGCATAAAAATCAGTTGCAGCAGCTATTTAAATATAGTATATCTGAGGTGATCACAGTTCTAAATCATAGTTCAAAAATAGCATAACATAAATCAGAAACATTTTATCTAATTATTTTGTTGTTCTGTTCTTTTATTAGGACTACAGTAAATACACAAATGCACAGCCAGTGTGCGCACACACACACACACACACACACACACACACACACACACACACACACACACACATCTCACTCAAGAGCCTTCTTGTCCTTAGGCAAGCTGAATAAGGCAACTTGGTACACCAACGTCAGCTTTAAGGCATAAGAAAATGTTCAATTTAATGTGAAACGAGAGCAATATTGGCCACTCTCCATAATGGAAATGAACAAGAAACGTTTTCATCATACCATCTATGTTATTTTTAAAACACAAACATTTGCAGCCTGAGTGATCTCCAAAGGAAAGGAATTCCATCTTCTTGTTGCCCTTGATTGGAAAAATCCTGAACTTAGTTTAGTTTTATTCACCTTTAACTCAATTAGTAACTCACTGTTCCTTCATACTTTTGAAAACTGATTCATAATGTACATCTCAACACTTTATTTTTAAAACTATTAAATACCCAAAATCATATCCCCCATTATTTCTCTACAATATAAAGAGAATAAATCAAGCATCTTAAGCCTCTCCCTATATAATAAACATGCACAACCTCTAATCTTGTTGGTAAATATATTTTGAACCTTCTCCAGTCTTTCAATATCAGCTCTTGAATATAGAAAAAAATCCTGAACTATATTCTATCACAGGTCTTAATTACAGACTTATATACTGAAAGCATTTCTTACTTATCCCTTGAACTGACTGCTCTCATCAGTGATACAATCAAAGAAGGCATTCTTCAAATTTTAAATTTATCTATCCTTCAAAACTAAATATACTGTCTACCTTAGTACCCAAATTTTAATACTCATTTGTTTCATTTATTAAAATATTGTTTATACTGTAATTCAGATTTCTTCTATTTATATACAAAACTCTACACTTGGATCCATTAAAGCTCATATCTTGTTTTTAATCCATTGAAAACATATGTATTACCATTCTTAACCATACTGTTATTAACAATTAAACCATTAAATTACTGACAATTTATATTATGGCTATTGCATTACTTACCATTACAACAAATTATTTACATTTTAGCTTATAATGACAACCTTTGTACATTAAGCAAATAATGCCTGTTTTCCAGCATGACCCAAAAGATTCCAGCTGTACAGGCTACAACAAAACATAATACAAACAAGTAGAAAATATCGTAGTACAGTAATTTACATTAAGAATATCACAAAAATGGCGACAGTTTGATAAACAGCACTGATAAGACCCAGGGCAGAACGAAAAAGACATTAGGCATTATTAAGTGGTAATATGATGCTGTTCATCAATAATAACAGGACAAGGTCAGCAATAATTCAAACATCAGTTAGCCTGTGTGTTGTATTATGAAAATTATCAGAACAGTAACCAAATGACACAAGAGTGGGTAGAGCAGACTAGCACTGTGAATACGATGCATTAATCAGGGCAACACTTGCTTACAAAGGGAAAAAAGAGATCCTTTGGTATAGCTATGACAGCCTGATAAACACTGTGATATGAACTAATGTGATCTGTTGTCATTATTCCCAAGTTGCTGTAATAAAATCATTGGCCCCAAAGAGGCATAAGAACATGTTCAGAAAAAGTGCATTTTGGTAGAGCTATCTCGGTGCATAAATTCAACAACAAATTCAAAATGCAACATTTCTAGAAAAAAATAGAAAACAATAAAACCTTTGTCCCTCTGGGAGTATGTACATTTGTTTTCACCAGTTAATTACATATGACTGTAAGATATTTTAACTGTAAGTGAAACAATGTAGTCCAGTGCACAAATGCACATGCAATAGATGCAGATAGACCCTAGAACAGCAGAGATATAATAGATTCAAGTCAGGTACATCACCACTAAGTGAATACAACTGCATAATAAAATATTATACCTGCAGTGATACCTGAAAGTTAGAATTTTCAAAATTATCTATTATGTCTGTTATTCAAAGAAATAAAGTGTTGGTGGGTGAGATAATGCATTTGCAACAATTTTGTCATCTGTTGGTAGAATGAGTTATATCAATTTCTTTTATCAGTTGAATATTTTCTACCACGTTCATGTTGATAGTGGCCAGTAGCTGGGCTTACTAAATTTCAAGCAGCACTGGATTAGAGTGAGATCTTGCCATTTATGGGCTAGTCCTTACTTTTTCTGTCTTGGATTGTTTGCGCCATATGTTTCTGGTTGGTTTCTGCGTTCGCCTACTAAATCAGATGATGTCTGTGCTAGAAGTAAGACAGTGCAGTAATTGTTGTCTGGCACTTCAATTTTACTGTCACACCAGACACCTGCAGATGGTAGACATCTTAGTGAAGTGCCCCATGTGATCATTACAGACATTGCTATACAAGGCAACATAGTCCATGCTGGGCCAAAAATTATCTGACCTACTCACAGTAGAGATGACAAGCCGCTGAAAGATAACTGGCATATTCTCCACCTTGTATTTAACTCTAAAGAAGCACTGCCTTCCTCATATTACAAGGAGTTCATAGTAGTGACTGGTGATAAATTAAACGAAGTTCAAATTTATCTCAGCTAAGGAATAGATCACTGCTGAACAGAAAAACACGATATAATAAACATTTATTTGCTTTTACTGAGGTAGAGAGTATGGGAAAATGTACACTCACCCGTCATAGCCAAAAGAAGCCATTACATGCCATTGTACCACTGCTTCACTAATTTTTGCATTAAGGCTTTGAAGAAGAAATGCAGTGCTCTCCCATGCTTTGTAGGCTCTCACATGATCTACAAATGTGCGATGTGCTGTGTCCATTACAAAGTGCTGCACCTGCATTTGGCAGTGATGAGTGCTGTAGCCGTATTCATTTTCTGACCAAAGATTTTTCCATAACTCAAAAGCAGTTTCCTTCTAAGGATGCCATAAGGTGAAAACTGGAATCACACATCTTTCATGTACTGCAGCATATTTCAATGGCCACCAGCCCCTCACTCAATAAACCTCAATACTGTATTTGAAGCACTGATCAGCTATTTTTTAATTTACTGTGATAGTGTAAAGTCCATATTCCACCAGAATGCAGACCATACAGCAAACATAACAGTTAGTAATTGCTATACATGTCGTTAAAACTTTTGTGATAAGGTTAACACTGACCTCAATATACACAGAGTAGAACTAATATTATAACATAACAAGGCAATAAATGAACATATAGAAGCATTTCAGATGACATGTGCTGAATAAATATTCCAAGAAATCTGAGAAGCCTTGTGAACAGGTTACATCCTACACATTTGGGCAATGCAGGGGATATCTCAGCTGTAGCTTTTCCCAAAGTTAAATAAATAAATGAAGCTCAGAGAAAAGTATAGCATTAGCGAAGAGACTTTGGATTACACCAATTACAGACCACTCACTTTTCAGTTAGAAACTACTGTTAATACAGCAACACAAATAGTAAACTTAAATTCTTTAAGAGTTCATAGTCGGAACAGTGCAGCCATCTCAAGAATTTCTGGACAAAGTCAACAACTTGTAGGGCAGAAAGCAATAATTCAATGACTTCTTCTTGTGCATCACAACAGACATCAGCACCTCTCCAAATAACATTTCATCCACCTGCACATCGAATTTTAACTTATTTCTCCAACTGCCCCATATAGTCTTTTGATATTCCACTCACAAGTTTCACATCCCACTTCTCCACAATCAGACCATCACTAAAATGAAGCTCACTAGTTATTATCAGGAAAACTGGGTTCTTAAACTCATAGCTGACTACATTGCCACTTCAATGTCTGCCATTTTGTCAGCCTGTCTCTTTCTTACTGGAAATAAGTTAATTTTACACCAGCCCAGGCATGAAGCACCATCTTATACCATGGCAAAACACTACAAACCTGTATTCATTCTGTCCTGATTATGTGGAATGTGAGAAAAAATTGTCACATAAGTACTACCTTGAGAAGTACGGCCTGCTCACAGATTCACAACTCAGGTTCTGTAACAGAAGAGGCACTATGCAACTTCCTGCCTAGTCATGGATAACATTACAATAGCTACGGATCAAGGTCAGCTGAAATACAACAAACTGGAGAAAAATAATAACCCTACAGCCTCAATCATCAGATTCAGTTCTATGTAAGTTAACATTTAAAAAATGCACATTTAAAATGCTAGACCTTAAAGTGGAAAACCACTCTTTGAACGTAAAAAAATTTTGTGGAACATACTACTCTCCCTTTTGTTTTTAGAAGGGCAAGCGTATCCAAAAAAATTATCTCTCAGGATATCTTGAATAGTCTTGAATTACTAATGTCCATGCATCACTCTGAGCGATGATGATGATGATGATGATGATTATTATTATTATTATTATTATTATTATTATTATTATTACTATTATTATTATTATTACTATTATTGCCCTCCAATTTTTGTATCCCAAAACCTAATGTGGCTGCTATGCTGAAGTGATTTGGGGTTTACAAGTAAGGATTTTGCAATTCTGTTATTATATAGGGACACAGACCCATTGTAATGAGGGGATTATTTACTGTGGCCCAGTCTCTCCACTGGCTTATAATGAGATTGCTGTGATTTACTTACATCAGTTTGTCTTTTTCAATGACTTTAATTCCTTTGGTTTTTGGCAGTAACTCTCTCGCATGGCATTTTAAGGTACATTTAGATGTTAGGCTTGAAAACATAACCCATGTGGGTGCCTTTTCAAACTCAAAACTGTAGTATCTAGCCATAAGTTCTTGTTGAAGTGCAAAACTGGCTATCTGTAAGTAACAGTGTGTACTCAGATGGAGATGGCTACTGTTACAGTATTAGAAGATATTTTAATTGGCCCTGGAACTAGCATTGTGACATAGATACGGCTGCCCCTCCCCTTCTCAATGACTGTATCAGTCAGGGACTATTCATATAATGCAGCAGAAGTTGTGATGAATGCCAGAAAGACAACAAGTTTTAAAAATAATGAGAATCAAAATATGACGTTAAAGGAAACAAAACAAAAGCATTTTGACACCTCGATGAGGGTGTCCTTTCTTCATGAGTATTGCCCTTCCCGGGTCTAAATGAGCATCAGAGATTAATTTCACTGCCTACACTCTAGGCAGGCACAGACCAGCAAAACAATTGGGACAAAATCTCAGCACAGAGTTCTTGATGGGGTATTATGTTTACCCATGATTCATTCCCCATAGCATCTGACAGACTGAGATTCTGAGTGGCTTCAAAAATGTGCCGATAAACTTCTAACAAGTACAGCCCAGAAAAGGTTCATGCTTCACCCTCCATGAATATCTGACACCAAAAAAGAATAGTTGTGTAAAATCTTTCCTTATCCATAGATGTCCTTCTCTTCTATATGTTGCAGTATGCATAACATGGGGGGAGTCTGCCACAGGTTGTCCCAAATGTCCGGCCTGTATGCAAAAGTCTAAAGCTAATGTTAGGTATGTGCAACATCACACATTGATCCCAGTCCAATGTCGGCCCTAAAGTGACATTGTGTATAAAGCACATTGGCACATACCATCCTCAGAATTGAATGCCCAGGAAAAACACCAGCCTGAGATAAACTAAGATAAACACAAACCCAGAAATCAAGCAAACATCAGGGGGAAGAAGGAAGGGATACAACATTCCAACATACAGAAGAGAAGGACTTCTATGGTTATGGAAAGATTTTACACAACTATTCTATGTCCTTCTTTTCATATGTTGCAGTATTCATAACATGAGGGAGAATGTCAAAGCTCATGCAAAGAAAAGGGTGGGAGGAAGAGCAGTGGCACTCTCTACAAACCCCTGAAGAATAGCCCTGGCAAAACCAGCTCTACGTTTTGATACACCATCCAACTTGTAATGTTTTGTGAAAGTATGGATGGAAGACCAAGTAGCTGCTTTGAGGATAGAGGAAATATCAAGACCCATGAATAAGGCACCTGAAGAAGACACAGCTGTAGTAGAATGAGTCTTTACTGGAGATGTACGGGTTTTCCCATGAAACACATAACAAAAAGAAATAACCTTAGAGATCTAAGAAGAGACTGTCTGCTTGGAAACAAGCTTGCCCAGAGCCCTGGGATGATAAGAAATGAAGAAGTGATCAGATTTTCTGATAGATTTGGTTTTATTCAATAAAATCTGAGTTGTCTATGCACATCCAAGGCATGTAAAATCCTCTTGCTAGAAAATTGTGGAGAGAGAGAAAGAAAGTAAGCAAACTAATGGATTAGTTAAGTGACAACTCATTCACCACCTTGGGCATAAAGGAGGGTTTAGTATGTAGGGAAACCCTATACTTGTGGAAAACAGTGAAGGGAGAGGAAGCCATAAGGGCCTGAAGTTCTGAGACCTTTCTGGCTGAAGTGATATCCAAAAGAAGCACTGTCTTCCAAGTGCAATGTTGGAGAGAAGAGGAAACTGCTGGTTCAAAGGGAGGCAATGTAAGCATTTTTAAGACAAAATTTAGATCCCAAGGAGGAGGAACTGGTTTCCTTGGTGGTCTGATATGAAAGAAACCTTTCAAGAAAAGTTTGACTTCCAATCTTGAAGCCAAAGGAGGGGTCAAAGGCAGACAGGCAGAAATGGGTGAAAGATGAGCTTTTACTGGAGAGTATGATAAACCAGTCTTCAGTAATTCACTGTTGTGGCGATGTGGTTATCGAAGGTGAGACCATTGTCCACCTGTGTCCCTAAGTCTCTCATCACACTTTTGGTGCTTAGTGTACTGCCACCTATGTGGTAATTCATGGGTACATGTTTTTTCCCAAAGGGGATAACTATACATTTCTTAGCATTAAGCTTGAGCCCATGGCTCTAGCACCAAGCATCTGTTTCTGTAAGGCCCTTTTGTAGAATATCCACATAATTTGGGGATTCAATAATGGCTCCCAGTTTGCAGTCATCTGCAAACTTTGTTAGCCAGAGTCCCTTAGTGTTGGCCTGTACTTCAGAGAAGTAGATGCCAAATAAGAGCAATCCCAGGAGTGAACCCTGAGGTACTCCACTTGTCATTTGTCTGGATCTGGATTTGGAGTCAGCTACTTTTACAATCTGGGTTCTGTCAGTAAGCCAGTTGGCAACCCACCGAGTGACATAGGGATTTATGCCCAGCTTAGTAAGTTTATCTATGATTCCAGAGTGGGGGATGGTATCCAAGGCCTTGGCAAGGTCTAGATAGGCTGTGTGGACCACCTTACCCTCGTCCACAACTCTGAAAACTGATTCAAAGAATTCAATCAGGTTCAGGAGACAAGATCAGCCCTTCACGAACCCAAACTGGGTGGGGTCCAGTGTTTGAAAGTTGCCAATGTATTTGTTTATAAGTTCCACGATAATGCATTCCATGCCATTGTAGATCAGGCTAATCAGACTGATGGGGCAGTAGTTCCCGGGATCCAAGGTGGATCCCCCCTTGTGGAGTGGGATAAATGTAGCTGTGCACCACTCAGTGGACATGAAGTCTGAGGTAAGGCTATGATTAAACATGACACTTGGTGAGGTGCCAGTTCATTTTGTAGTTCATGTAATACACAGCCCGGGATGTCATCTGGTCCCATGGATGCTGTATTCTTAGCTTTGGAGAGTGTGGTTTTTACCTGTGTGGCTGTGTTTACTGGAATTTGGCAATCTTTAGGGGGTGAGGGGGGGGGTGAAGCTGGCACTAAATCGATCTGCCAGGATATTGGCAATATCCTTGGGATCAGTATATTTAATGCCATTCAGATCTGAGCATTGCCATTTAAATTCCTGACATAACTATAGAATGCCTTGTGGTTGTCTTTGGAATATTTGGCAATTTTTTTTCGTAACTAGCTTTGCAGGATTTTATGAGGGATCTCAGCTACTTACTGAGGCTAGTAAGGGAGTTTTTTGCATCCTGGGAATTTCCTCTTTTCTGCAACAGTTTCTTCCTTCTGCTGTATAGTTTGTTTATGGTAGGGGACCACCAGATTGGCTTCCTTTTTTTGCAGGAGACCGTCTTGGTTCGATTTGGGATGGCACGATTCATGCACGAGTGGATGTGCTCATACAGTGCCTTAGTGTACGATTCAGCAGTTGAACTTTCAGCTCCTGTCTGCATGGATGTCATCAAGTTTGTCACTACTGACTTGAGTAGCATAAAGTTGGCTTAGGAGAAGTTTTTTTACAGAGGTTTCCTTACTGGGGGGGGGGGGGTGGGGGGTGGGATGTGGATGTCAAGGGTTCATAGGTTCATAAGGCGGTACTAGACTATCTGCCCGAGGGCATTTATAAGCCTAGCCAGAGTGTGTCAGCTTTCGCCGCCCCATTGATTAATTAGCTGAGCCTCTGTCAAGCAGAGCCAATGAAGTGATCCCAGGGGTGTATTTTCTGTTACCTATCCACTCATCAAGGCTTCTCTTGAAGAGTGTTAGTGAGGGGCTCTGCCTAATGTAGTTAGGAATTTTGTTCCAAAGCATGGGGAGTCTCTGTGACAGGAATCTATCCCGCTAGCATGTTCTATTTATTGTTGTGGCGAGGTTTAGCTCACTAGAGCACGTGGCTCGCAGTGACTTGGATTTCTTTAGGTGGAGCATGTCCATCAATTCTGAGTTGGACATGGCTTTGTAAGTCAGGCAGAGACCACCTCTGAGTAAGTGATATGCCACTGAGTACAGCCGTAATTTTTTCAGTCGGGCTGCAAAGGACATATGTTTGAGGCCAGTGATCCTCTTGGTGAGGTGCTTTTGTGGTCTTTCCAGCTGTTGGAAGTGTCTTGTGAGGTACATCCCAAATGGGGCATTGTACTCTATGATGGGTCTGATGAGTGACGAGTAGAGGGGCATTATAACCTCTTTATTTCTAGATGCGAACCCCTTAGTAATTAGATGGGCCACATAGAAGGATTTCCTAACTACTTTGGCAATATGATTGTCAAAGGAGAGATTACTATCTACCTGGGTCCCCAGATCTCTTATTACCTCCTTTGTATTAAGGGGGCTGCCGCCTATGTGGTAATTCGTGGGTGTTTTGTTTTTCCCAAACGGGATGACTATGCATTTTTTGGCATTTAGCATGAGGCCATGACTTTGACACCAGGTGTCTGTCTCAGTAAGGCCTTTTTGAAGGGTGTCCGTGTCAGCCGGAGGGTCAATTATGGCTCCCAGTTTGCAGTCATCGGCGAACTTGGTTAGCCACAGTCCTCCTGTGTTTGCCTGTACTTCTGAGAAATATATGCCGAACAGTAGGGGTCCCAGAACCGAGCCTTGCGGGACACCACTTGTGACTGGTTTAGAGTTGGACCTGGAGCCCACTATTCTTACTGTGTGAGCTCTGTCTGTAAGCCAGTTGGCAACCCATCTTGTGACGTAGGGGTTTATGTTCAGGCTGGTGAGTTTTTCTATAATACCCAAGTGAGGAATGGTGTCGAACGCCTTGGGAAGATCAAGGTAGGGTGTGTGAACCACCTTTCCCTCATCTATAGCCTTGGTGACTGTCTCGAAGATGTCAACCAGGTTTAGTAAGCATGATCTGCCCTTAACAAAGCCGAACTGGGTCAGGTCAAGTGTTTGGAGGTTCCCAATGTCTTTGTTAATGAGTTCCATGATGATGCGCTTCATAGCCTTGCAGACCAGGCTAGTCAGGCTTATGGGGCAATAGTTAACAGGATCAGTTGTGGCCCCTCCTTTGTGGAGCAGAATAACTGTTGCTGTGTGCCATTCTATGGGCATGTAGCCTGTGGAGAGGCTGAGGTTGAACAGTGTGTTTAGGTAGGGGGTCAGTTCATTCTGTAGTTCGTGCAATACCTAGCCTGGGACACCATTTGGCCCCACTGATGCTGTGTTTTTGGCTTTTGAAAGGGCTGTTTTCACCTGTGCTTCTGTGATTTCCGGGACACTACACTTTTCTGGTACTGTTGTGGGCCCTTTTGGGAGTGAGAGGGGGGTGAAGTTTGCACTGAATCTATCTGCCAGGATGTTGGCAGTATCAGTGGGTTCAGTATATTTTGTGCTATTTTGCACTAGCTCACAGCATATCTGCGAGATGTCACTTAGATTCTTGACATAGCTAAAGAAGGGTTTGTGGTTATCTTTCAAATCCTTGGCTATTTTTCTTTCAAAGTTAGCCTTGGATGATTTTATGGGGGACCTTAGTTTCTTACTGATACTGATCAGGGATGTCTTTCCTTCTTGGAATTTGCTTTTATTCTGAACTAGTTTCCTCCTTCTGTTGTATAACCTGTTTATGGCAGTGGTCCACCAGACTGGTTTCCTTCTCTTAGGGAAGTGAGTCTTGGTTTTGCTAGGGATGGCACGATCCATGCATCCTTGTAGGTGCTCATAGAGTGCAATTGTAAAGGATTCTGCATCTTGGGCAGTGTTATCCTTTAGCGTGGGGGCTGTGAAACTTACCACCTCTGCCTTAAGTAAGGTAAAGTTTGGTTTAGAAACATTTTTCACTGTGGTTTCCTTCATTGGGGGTGGTGGTGGGGTGTGGACATCCAGGGTAATTAGTTTATGGTCTGATCTAACCAGTGACAGGTTGACCTCCGGTACAGAACACCTGTCGCCCATGTTGGTGATGACCAGGTCCAATATGTTGTGGCCTCTGGTAGGGGAGTTTATCAGCTGATTCAGGGTATTTGAGTTGATAAATTCCAGGAAGCGCTGAGCCTGGGAGTTTGTACTCAAGTAGTTTCCCCAGTTAATGGTAGGGTAATTGAAATCACCCAATATCAAGGTGTTTGGTAGGACCTTCATATTTTCCAGTGTCTCCAGAAAGGCGGAGTGGTGGTCCTGGGTCATGGCGGGTGATCTGTAGCAGGCCATACTTTGAACTGCAGATGTGCCCAATGTTAGTTGCACATGGATGATCTCAGAGGTATCAGCTGCACCACTAACCCGGAGGTGTGGGTATCCTTGATGAATATGGATACACCCCCTCCTCTTGTGTTTCGGTCCATGTTCTGTGGCCGAAATGTGTGGTATGAGTTGTAGCCCAGTAGTGCTGGAGTGCTCTCTGGAGCATTGAACCAGGTTTCAGTTACTGGACAGATGTTGATGTTCTCCATACTTAGGAGTGCTTAGAGCGCACGCATTTTGAGATTTAAACTCCTGGCATTGAGTAGCATAACCCTCATTTTTTTACTTGTGCTGTTTATGGGGGTGGGTTTGAATTTTGAGACTTGCCTAAAAAAGGCACTATGGGGGCAGCAAGAGCCTTGGCCAGTATTTAAAAGCCAAGGGGTGACAGGTGTAAGCCATCTCTTGTGAAGCAACGCGGCTTGTCGAGCATGTCATCCCAGGCTGACAGACACTGGATCCCCTTTGAATGACACCAGAAGCTTAGCCAATTGTTGAAATTGATCATTTTTTCTTTATACTGAGGTATCATTCTTGGTGAGGGCAGGATGCTACTCAGGGTCTACATGATCAGAGAGCTCTTCCATGTCTCTTTTCATGTAGTCCAGGGAGGTACGTCTCAGGTCATTCACACCAACATGAACAATGACAGAGTCCTATTTGTACTTGTTCTGGACTGACCTGAGTGCTTGTGTTATGTGTCGGATTCTGCCTCCTGATAAGCAGTTAACAGTAACCTTCTCCTTGTCCAGCCTAGTGAGTGGGGCATCAGTGTGCCTGACTATTGAGTCACCTATTACTAGTGTGTTTGGTATGTTATTTCGCCTTAAGAGCTGTGATTGTGTGGCACATTGATTTTGTGTTTTATGTGTTGTCTGGTTTGTGACAGAAGATGCAGGTTTTGTGGGTGTCTGCTTTGGAGCTCTCTGTTGCTTTTGCAGGTTTTTATTTAGAGCCTTCGAGTATGATTTTGTGTATTTATGTGTATTTTTGCCAGTGCTGGTTTAGTAGGTCTATGTGAGGCTGGAGGTGTGGTGCAAGTGTTAACCTTCTCCTCATGACTGTCTGTTCCAGTCTTGGGTGGAGAGACCTTAGCCTCCAGTTTAGCTGCATAATTGCATCTCTCGCATATGTTAGTGTTTTGTGGTAAGAGGAGAGGGCTGTCTGTGTACATGAGGCAGTTGTAACATTGCCTCAGGATACCCAGATTCACCAGCTGGACTGGAGAGTACACCTGAAGTTGCCCTTTGGTCATGCCTGAATAGTAGGGTGAGCTGCTTAGTTGCTTGGCTGGTGAGGGGTGGATAAAGAGCCTTGCCCTGCTGGGCAGTCAAGTGTCGAGGTATATTAGTGCTTGCTATTAGGTCTGAGCAAGTGCTGGACTCTAGGATGCTTTTTGAGTGCTTAGTTTGAGAGATAGACTAGTTTCAAGTGAAAAACTGAAGAGGAGACTTAGTGGAGCCAGGAATAATTTAACCCTAGCTAACCAGTGCACCAAACGCAGTTTTTAACCTACTAACTTCTGGGCTGGAACCACTCCTCCAGGGACAGATGGCTGCTCAAAGTGCCCCTCTCTCACAGGTGAACAGAGAAACTTCCCTCTATCCAAGTAAGGTATGAGCAACTCAGAAACTTGTAACACAGCCCTGAATTCAGCACTAGCCTGAAAACTGGACTATACTAGCTTAGAAAGGCAGGAAACAAGAATTTTTTTTGTTTTGTTTTGGTTTTTTGAAAAGATAAGGCAAAAACAGTAAAAAGTATACTTAAAACAGCTTTAAATGACTACAAGTGATCAGAAAAGGCTATCGCATTTTAGTGTGTAGCCTACAACAGTTAAACAATTTATTTAAACAAAAAACAACTTTTTAAAAGTGCAGGCAATCAAATAAGTACAATATGTGAAAAAAACAAGCTTTTAAATCACAATAAGTGCTGGAAAAATCAGCGTTTAGGCGGAAAACAGTTAAGTATAGCAGGAAAATACAGAAAACTGATACTCAATCACTCCAAAATCTCTCTTTTAAGCTAGAAGGCTTGTATCAGTTTAAGGGTTTCTAGTGCTTTCCAGTAGGTTAGTTACAGAAAAGATGGGAAACAAGCACAGATGTGGTCTTTTAAACCAGAAAGTTGAAAGAGATGGACAACTTCCCGAATGATCAATAAACTACAATTCCTGGGCCAAGAACCACTCCTCTTGTGGTAGACAGGCTACCTAGTACTTACCATTCCCACTGATAAGCTAGAAAGCTGCACTCCAACACAAAGGTTTGGGGGGGGCTCAGAAGCTTACAAACAGTCCTGGATACAGCAAATCTGTACCTGGACTTGACTAGCTATGGGAAAGGTGGGGATCAAGCGCAAACACGGGCTTTAAAACCAGAAAGTTGAGAGAGATGGAAAAAACTACCCAAACGGCCAATAAACTACTATTTCTGGGCCAGAATCACTCCTCTTGTGATAAATAGGCTACTTAGTGCTTACCACTCCCACTGATAAGCTAGAAGGTTTCCCTCCAACACGAAAAGGCTTGCGGGGCACAGAAGCTTACCAACAGTCCTGGATACAGCAACTCTGTATCTGGACTAGGCTAGTAACAGGAGTGGTGGGAAACAGCGCAAGCGCAGCTTTTAAACCAGAAAGTTGAAAGAAATGGGAAAAAACTGCCCAAAGAGCCAGTAGCTACAATTTCTGGGCCAGGAACCACTCCTCTTGTGGTAGATAGGCTACCTAATGCTTACCACTCCCACTGATATGCTAGAAGGCTTCCCTCCAACACAGAAAGGCTTGAGGGGCTCAGAAGCTTACAAAGAGTCCTGGATACAGCAAATCTGTACCTGGACTAAACTAGTTACAGGAAAGGTGGGGAACAAGCGCAAATGCAGGCTTTTAAGCCAGCAAGTTGAAAGAGATGGAAAACTGCCTAAACGGCCAATAAACTACAATTTATGGGCCAAAACCCACTCTTACCATGGTAGATAGGCTACCTGATGCTTACCACTCCCACTGATAAGCTAGAAGGCTTCCCTCCAACACAGAAAGGCTTGGGGGGGGGCTCAGAAGCTTACAAAGAGTCCTGGATACAGCAAATCTGTACCTGGACTAGACTAGTAACAGGAAAGGCAGGAAACAAGTGCAAACACAGGCTTTTGAATCAGAAGGTTGAAAGAGATGGAAGAGCTTCCCAAACAGCCAATAAGTGACCAAATGAGATAGGCCCAGAAGGAGTATCCAAATACAAACTTACAAGAGGGGCGGGCACTTTCAAAGCCACCAAGATTAACACCAAAACAAGAACAGGGTGGGTGGGAGAAACACAGTGGAGACAACAAGAGACACAAACAATACTGCACCACTATAAATAATAGGCAAGTGTATAAATACAGCATAGTGCAAATTAAGTTGCAAAAAGTGTACTTATCAGTTTGCAATAGATTCCAATTCTGCAGCTCACAGCAAATCTATCAGCTTTCCAGCAGTTCACAGAAATGCAGTCTGTATTGGAATTACAGCAATGAGATACACCTCAGGCAATGACTAAAAGCTAGGATATGGGCTGGTGATTTGCTTATGGTCAGACCTGACCAATGAGGTGGTGACCACTGGTGTGGAGCATCTATCTCCCATGTTGGTAATGACCAGGTCTAGGATACTGGAGCACCAGGAGGGACAATGTATTAGTTGATCCAGGGTGTTGGAATTTGTGAATTCCAAGAACTGTTGGGTAAAGGTGTTGGTACCCGAGTAGTTTTCCAAGCTAATGGCAGGGTAGTTGAAATCACCCAGTATTAGGGTGTTTGGTTGTATCTTAATATTTTCCCGTATGTTTAAAAAGGTGTAGTGAGAAACTTGGGGCATGGTGGGGGATCTGTAGCAAACTACAATTTGGATTGTAGTCTTACCTAGTGTTAGTTGCACCTGGAGAATTTCATATGCATTGTATTGGACAACTAGCCTGGAGGTTTGAATATCCTTGGTGAATATGGACACTCCTCCACCTTTAATGTTTTGGTCTTGGTTTGGTGGCCGAAAAGTGTGGTAAGAGTTGTAGCCTGGTATTGCAGGGGTGCTCTCTGGAGCCTTGAACCAGGTCTCAGTTACTGCACAGATATCGATGTTCTCCATTTTTAGGAGTGCCCCAAAAGAGTGCATTTTGAGGTTTAAACTTTTAGCATTGAGTAGCATTACCTTCAGATTTTTCATGCTTGTATCTGTTACGGTGGTGGTTTTGTCCTTTGAACCTTGCCTAAAAAAGGCACTACAGGGGTGGCAAGAGCTTTAGCCAGTAACCTGAATCCCAGGGGTGACAGGTGCAAACCATCTCTGGTAAAGCATCATGGTTTGTCGATCATGTCCTCCCAGGCAGACATTTACTGGATCCCCTTTGAATGACACCAGAAGCTTAGCCAATTGTTGAAGTCAAACATTTTGTCCTTATAATGTGGTATCATTCTGGGTGAAGGCAGGATGCTACTCAGGGCTAAGGTCATTCCTGCCTAGGCCACATGATTCGAGAGCTCTTCCATGTCTCTTTTCATGTAGTCCAGGAAGGTACATCTCAAGTCATTCACTCCAACATGGACAATGACAGAGTCATATTTGTACTTGTGGAGTGACTTGAGTGCATGCATTATGTGGCGGATCCTAGCAACTGACAAGCAGCTGACTGTAATTTTCTCCTTGTTCAGCCTGGTGAGTGGGATATCAGTGTGCCTGACTATAGAGTCACCTATGACTAAAGTGCTGGGTACGTTGTCCTGCCTTAGGAGCTGTTGTTGGGTGGCACACTGGTGTTGTGAGCTATGTGTCACTTTGGTTGTGACTGATGTTTGTTTTCGTTTCAGCTTCGGAGGTCCTTGTTGCTTGGGCAAGTTAATGTTAAGGGCCTCTGCATATGTGGGTTTAGTCTTGCTATGTGTGGGTGTTGATGGTGTGGGTTTTGAAGGGCTATGTGTTGCTTGAGGTGTAGTGCAGGTGTTAACCTTCTCCTCTTGACTCTTTAGCACAGTCTTGGCTGGAGAGAGCTTTGCTTCCAGTTTGGCTATGTAAGTGCATATCTCGCAGGTTCTAGTGTTGGGTGGTAGGAGGAAAGAGTTGTCTGTTTACATGAGGCAGTTGCTGCATTGCCCCAGTATGCCCAGATTCACCAGGTGGACAGGAGAAATCACCGGAAGCTGACCCTTGGACATGCCTGTTTAGGTGCTTTTTTTTGTAAAGTACAAGAGCTGTTTTCCCTTACCTTTACATGGTACTTTGCAATTATACGCTGTTTAGTGACTATGATTAATTTCTCCTTATTAACAAGGAGAGTTCAGTGCTTGTATCAGTTTAAGGCTTTCTAGTGCTTTCTAGCAGGTTCTAGAGCAAGTGCTAGTCACAGGGGTTCAGATTTTAGTGCTACTACTAAGAAACTAGCTAGTTCTAAGGGAAAATTTGAAGAGCAGACTTTCTGGCATCTGGAATAGTTTAACTGTACCCCGTGTTGCTGCACAATGCGAAAAATGTGCAAACACATGCATTTTTAAGCCAGAACGTTGAAAGGGATAGAAATCAGCCCAAAATGGCTAATACAATTAGAATTTCAGAGCTGGAAACCACTCCTCTAGTGTTAGATAGACAGTACAATGCTCACCACTCCCAATGGTAAGCGGTAGGACTTCCCTCTACCACAGCAAGGTCTGCATAGCTCTGAACACAGAAAATAAAGTCCTGAAACCAGCAAAGCCTGGGATCTGGACTATACTAGCTAGGAAAGGCAGGAAACGAGCAAACAAGATAGTATTTTTTTGTTTTTGGGGTTTTATTGGTTAAATCAGGCTAAACAATGTAATAATACAGTAAATAAACACAGAAAAGGCTAATGCACTTGAGTGTGTAGCCCTAAACAGTAAATGCAATTAAAACTCTACAAAATTAGCATTTTAAAACTTTTTAAATGAAGCAAGGCAAGTGCACAAACAATTTAGGAGGCAGTAATACAGTAGAATAAGTCCACATATACAGAAAAGTCTATATATACAGAAAAGCAGCTAAAACAACACTAAAACAATTCAAATGCAGTACAACCTAGAGCACTTGAGTTGTAGCAATATTAAGGCAAATACAGTTTTAATAAATGCACTAAAATATACTCTATATTTCCAAAATGTTTGGGAAGCACAGTCAGAACACAAGGAGATTCAGGCAATTTTTTTAAAGGGAGAAAGGAAGAACAGAAGGAAAGAAACTAAGTGGTTTGGCCTTCTCAGATGTTCTTTGAGAAAGGATTTTTGGAAATGTATAGTGAATCCTAATCTTTCCAGAACAGACACTGTGAAATGAAGGTTCTCTAAAAGAATGTCTGGAGAATGAGCCTGGAGAAGGAGGTTGACTGGGTATGGAAAGATTTGAATACCCCTGAGTCTACAAAAGGCAGTAACAGGAGCTAAGAATTTTGTGAAGACCCTTGCTGCCATAGACAGATGAAAAGTCAAGGCAAAAAATTGAAAATGTGAGGAACCCAAAGCAAAGCACAGACATTTCCTATAAAGAGAATGAATAAGGATGAGAAGATAGGCATACCTGATGTCCAGGGACACGGTGAAGGGCTGTAAAAGAATGAGAGGAAGCAGAGTGTTTAAGGAAAGCATGCAAAAAGTGGGAACCTCTAGAAATGTGTTCAGATGTGACAGAGCTAGAATGGGTCTCCAAGGACCACCTTTCCTAGAGACTAGGAACATTCTTGAATAGAATCCTTTCCCTATTTGGGAAGATGGTACTTCTCGAATGGTTCCCTGAGAAATCTAGGTGTGAATTACCTAAGGAAAAAATTCCAAATGGTCTTTTGGGGGTTGAGGAATACCTCTGAAAGAAGGAAGGATCTTCCATACCATGAAGTACCCCCTGAAGATAATAGAAAGAACCCAGGAGTGTTGGATGATCTATTTCCAAGCAGCGAGAGACAAGGAGATACATTAGGATTGTGAGGTCTGGCTGCAGACAGGATGGTAGTCACAGACTACCTGACTTTCTCAGAAAAGACTGCTTCTAAGCAGGAGGAGGAGTAGAAGAAGCCTTGGCAGTGTAAGGTTTTCTGGCACTTCTTTTACTCTTAGATGAAGAAGGTCTGGATAGCTTCCCTACAAAGTTAGTTTTTGAAGGATATTTCCTTTGAAATTTTGGTACTGGTGACACAAAAATATGTTTAAGGTTCTGGAGCTCCTTGCCCTTTTCTTGCAAGGACTTAAAAGTTTTGCAGCTACAGATCCAAAGAAGGCCTTGGAAACTAATGGAGCATCCATAATCTCAGCTTTAATATTGTTTGTTAGTGGCTGGAGACTTGGCCAAGAGTACCTCCTCAGGACAGAGCCAGATGCAGCAGCTCTGGCAAATGCTTTAACTGCAACATAGCTGCATTTAATGGAATGACATGTCACTTGAGCAGAGGAACTCAAAATTGAAGAAGGTTGAGACTTAGTGTCGGAGTCTGGAAGCTCCAAAATGAGCTTAGTGACTTGAGAAAGGAGGGCTAAGGTATATTTGGTCATATGCTTCCGGTAGTTTATGGCAGTAAAGGCAAGTGTGGCCAAAGTATACACTTTTTCCCAACCTTTCCATAAGTTTGCTCTCTTTATCTGAAGAAAGAAGGGAAGTTGAAGGCAAAAGCTTTGAAGGCTTATCTGCAGCCACTGAGACTGTAGCTGGATCTGCACAGGGGCACTTAAACAAAAACTAGCAGTTTCCTGGCACTTTGTAAAACCTTTTTGGCTATTTAGGAGCAGGAGGTTGTGAGTCTGGACACTTCTAAGCAGAAGATAAAGCATGCAAGAAAGCTAGTAGCATTGGAGGTACTGCAGATAGGGAAGGAGAATCCATCTGTTGTTGTTGTTCTTGTTGTGTCTTTCAGCTTTTCCCGGTTAGGGGTCGCCACAGTGGAACTCTGGTCCGCTAATGATTGGCAGTTGATTTTTACGTGCTGAGTTGCCGGCTCTAATGCACAACCTTCAACGAAGGTACGCCCATTCATGCATGTCTCCACAGAAGACGCTCTAGCTGAGAATCGAACGGGACAATGTCTTGCTGTGAGGCGACAATGCTACCACAGCACCACCACCGTGGATGAAGGAGAATCCATCTGTAACAAATCATAATAGCTTTTTTGTATCTCAGAAACCTGAGAGCAATCTCACTTGAAAAATTTTCTCAATGTCACAATGGTCTCACCAAAAGTTATATCCCCCCTGGGGGATTCTGTATCATTTGATTCCTCCTCTATGGAAGCATATCCGACTAGAGAGGATATCTCGGCAGCATATGCCATAGAGCCATACCCAGAGGAATCATCTTCATTTGAGGAATCCTCAATCCTAATTATTGTTTGAGGAGAAACTGGAGAAGGGGAAGGAGAAGGGAAAGAGCCCCCTGTAGATTGCCTAAGGGCCATAAAAGCATTAAACAGCCCTTGAGCCCAATAAGCAGAATGTTCCAGAGAAGAAAGAGAAGAATGCTTAGTTTTCTGTTTTTCTTTAGTGGAACATCCATACCGTGGAAAGATGAGGGACCCGACATAGGCCTACAGTCGATAGTGGGGCGAGGGACATCTTCACATACAAGGATCTGTGGAATTCTGCGAGGACCTTCAGAGACTATGAGCCTGGGTTCCCCCTGTACATCCATAGCAGATGTCTGCATTTCCCCTGAGGATATACTAGCGGGATCCTTTATGGCCTCCACAATGGTACCTATGGAAGAATCACTGCCTTCCTCCAAAAAGGTCTCCAGACCATCATCGGCCTTGGGAGAGACACCCAGAATTAGAGGAGCAGCAGAGACCTCAGGCCTAGATTTCTTGGCCTTTTTAAGGAAAGGCTCCCCTGAAGGGCACAACATACCTTCCATAGAATCACATGCTAAATGCTTAAAGAGTTGGTTCTCTAAATATAAATTGAGAGAAGCGTGATAGCTGCAAAGGGTCTTTGGAGCAAAGGCTTTGCAAATAGCACATGAGGTATGATCATGGTTAGGGCCTAGACAAAAAAGGCACAATCTTGGGAATTTGCCTTCCACACTGACATTTGCCCTTGCTAAAGGACATGTAACCTCAGCAAAACAACAGTAATGCAAACATTTTAAGAAAAAAAAAAAACAATGAGGTATTTGTCTGACTTGGAATCTGCAACTTCACTAATGAGCAAACGACCAGAGATGGCATTCAGACTGGCAGCTAAAAAGTTTGGAGGATAGTACATGCTAACATCTGCTTTATACCTGACATCACTTTATGGCTGATGTTGGACAGGGATCTATGTGTGGCATCGCACAAACCTAACAGCAGCTTTAGACTTTTGTATACTGGCCAGACATTCAGGACAGCCTGCAGCAGACTCCCCCCGTGTTATGAATACTGCAACATATGAATAGAAGGACATCATACTATTACACTAGCTCACAGACTCCTCAACTTGCTCCAGCAATAGACACCTCCATTAGCAAATAACAAACAGGAGGTACATTGCAATCTATATTTAGCTGCTTATTACAGTTCAACTCAATTTAGCCCTGAAGAAAGTAATCCTGGATCTGTACACTAAACCATACATTATTCTACATAGTTTAATGCTGGGTAATAGTTTTGTATGAAATGTACTTTGTATGTTTTCTGCATCAGAGCTGCAACTGTATTTTGTCTTGCACACAGGCTGTGTCTGAAAAGGGTACCTGTTGCTCAAACCACTATCCTAGAAGAAAAACATACATTTTTTTTATTTATTTATTCAGGTAGTTAGAGTGGACCACCAAAGTCCATTTTCAGACATAACCTTGATGAATAATAATATAAAAATGAAGACCATAAATACATGCATCCATTAATAAATGAGAGGTTACTCAAAAACAGACAATGAATTTACTTAAATGAAACATAACAATCAGTAGGAGCACATACAAATATTTTCATTACATTTAGCACGGAAAAGTAAAAAAAAATATATATATATATATATATATATATATATATATATATATATATAAAATTAGAAGGGTCACATGAGCTTGTTAGAGGCACTGGTAGAATTAAGATAAAGCTTTATTGCATTGTAAGACAAGCTTACTAGGGTTACTCAAATATTTCAATGGACTGTTTGTGGAGTTCAAACCTATGTTACAAATACTAATGTTCTAATAATGATCAGATTGATGTAGCATTTAGAGTGGAATGTAAAATTATGAGTTATCTAGGAAGAATTAAAGCAGGAATTATAAAGGAATAAAATCCTGATTACATTTCAGATTATCCTATGACTGATTAGCAGCTCAGGCACATAAAAGCAGGGAAGGATGGGAGTGTCCCTAATGAATGGAAGGAGATAATCCAGGACCATTCAATGTTATATTTTCTTAAAGAAAGGACAGTGCTGCAACACAGGTAAACATCCTGCCACCAAGCTACCTCTGTAGCTCTCATTGTGAGTGTAATGGAGTATGCCCCACTTCAGACAGCGGTATGTAACATACATCCATGTGCCCGGGGGGGGTCTATATCAGAACATCGAAGTATTAAAACTTCAAATGTTCTGATATTGAACACTATTCAGCGAATGCTAAGACTAGTGAAGCTGCAGAACAGCAAATTCTTTCCTCGAGAAAGAATTCTGTTGGCCGTTTCTGTGGCTTCACTATTCTTAGCCCTGTGGTGGAAAGTTATGGGTTGGGTTCAGGTAAGTGTGCAAATGTTTGTACGTTAGGGTTAGGGGCTGGTTAAGTGAGTTAGGGTTAGGGTGCGGGTTAAGCATGTGTGCGATAGTGACAGACTTTAGGGTTAGGAGCGGTTTAAGTGAGTTAGGGTTATAACGCGGATTAGGTGAGTGTGTGATAGTGACGGACCTTAGGTTTAAGGTTTGGGTTAAGGTATGTGGGTAGATAATAGTGTATGTTTAGTTTAGTGTAGCGTTAGATGTAGGAATTTAAGTGCATGTGTGTGGTTGCTGTTTGTTTGATGTGCTTGTGTTGTGTGTATGTGTTTCGGAGGAGCAAATTTTTTCCATGGGAAAAAATTCGCTGTTCTGAATGTTCGATATTTTCATGTTTAGATGTTTTGGGGCCGAAGAAATAGTGTTCACTATTTTCATCTTTCGATAACGTGATATAAACACGCCCAGGGCACAGGTTAAGCCTGAATAAATACAACCTCATTACTCGGATGCCAGCAAGACCATAAACACACCACACATACATATATACATATATTTGGATCTACGTTGTAATATCGAATGCTCATAATGCCGAACCGCACAATACCAAGACCATAATGCCAAAACTTTAACACACTGAAATGTTATAATCCCAAATGTTTAAATACCAAAACATCTGTAAAGCTATAAAGAGGAGTCTATGCCTTTAAGATGCAGAAATTATTAAAAAAAAATGTTTACAATTACAAAGCAAACTCCAGTAACAATGGGAGAGATGAATACTGCAGAAATATCTCATAAAAGTAAGCTGGTACCATTACAAAGAAAAACAAAATAAAAAACTACTACTGCTGTAAGTACAAATCAGCACATAAATATAAACAGACAGCTATCACCTTATGTCTACATAACAGTTAGGAATGGATAAAATCTGTACCTGATGACCACAAAACAGACCCTATGGAAGTTGAAAATAGTCTCTCTATAGCAAGTTAAAACACAAGACTTACTGGACATTATACAAGTATTTTTTCCCTTCATGTTAGCAAAGGGGCAAGCACCAGTGCACCCTCCACACACCCCCCCGCAAATTAAATATACAAACTCCGAGATCACACCACCTTGAGGAAAAGCTACGTTTGTTATATAAAGCCATGGAATATAATGGTTGTTTTTGCTAAAATTGAACATATTCACAATAACATTCACTTTTGCTATTTCAATTTTTACTAAAGTCAGTTTTGTCAGTGGGTTTACATTAGGTGTAGGTGCTAAGACATAATGTCAGCTTCCAAAAATTCGATATTTTGAGTTTTTGGCATTTTCAAATCCAGGATTATGAACTTTCAACATAATGAAGTTTCGACATTATGGTCTCAGTACTGTGAGGTTCGGCATTATGAGCATTCAATATTACAAAGTAGATCCATATATATATATATATATATATATATATATATATATATATATATATATAGACCCCTATCATATGATAGAAACCTCATTTGACTGAAACCATAAGACTGAAATTTCAAAAGACTGAAAAGTCACTTGACTGTAACCGATAATACTGAATTTCAACATACTAAATTTTAAACTAGACCATATAAAACCAGACTAGGTGGGGGTTGATGCCCCCCACATCCCCAATGTGGGGGGCTGTGGCCCCACACCCTGCTATTATATATACTAACTCCAGGACCGGACTACAGTGGGGAAAAGGACATATACCTTTCAAGTACCTTACAGTAGTCTACATGCTGCCACTACTATGCCCTTTTCCCCACTGTAGTACGATCCTGGAGTTAGTATATATAGTTAGAGGGGTGGAGGGGCACAGCCCCCCACCTAGTCTGTTTTATATGGTCTAGTTTAAAATTTATTATGTTGAAATTGAGTATTATGGGTTTCAGTCAAGTGATTTTTCAGTCTTATGGTCTCAGTCAAATGAGTTTTAGTCAAATGAGGTTTCTATCATATGATAGGGATCCATATATATATATATATATATATATATATATATATATATATATATATATATATCTATATCGGGTCTATGTTAAATGTTCGAACATCCAAAATGTCGAACATCACATGGTCAAGACCAAATGTTCCACATTCGGATGTTCGAAAGTAAAAAAAAAAACAAAATACTTTAACAGTGTCGGGGCAAGCCCCTACACCCCCCTACTTTAATATACCAACTCCAACACCGCACTTAGTGCAGAAAAGGGAAATTCTCCCTATCTGCACCGTACGGTGCCGTTGAAAGTCCGTCTTCGAGCACTCAAAATTTTAAACGTTTGGTCTCGACCATGTAACATTCGAAATTTTGAGCGTTCGAAGATTTGACAGGTACCCGATATATATATATATATATATATATATATATATATATATATATATATATACATATACATAAATATATACACACACACACACACACACACACACACACACACACACACACACACACGCACACTCACGATTTTCACACGTGTAGAGATTCACAATGTACATGTGAACACACACAAACACATGAATGTAAAGGCGCAAACACACACATATACAGAAAGTCACAACATACACATACACACACACACACTCACATAGATGCAGAGGCACAGATGCACAGACTCACACACACACACACACACACACACACACACACACACACACACACACACACACACACACACACACACACACACACTCAAATATCCCCACTAGTTAAAGGCTTGATCTGTGTACATCACAGATGTCTGATTGTGATCAGATTAATAAGGACATGAATACTGGATACAGTAATATATTTTACTTAACCGTTGTCTGATAAATACAGTGCAAACCATTATAACTCCCCCACAGCTACACACATGCATGCACACAGATGTAGCCACATTATTCACTATGTTCGATTGTGATCAAATGAATAAATTAATCCTTAAAAAAAAAGGCACAAGCATAAATACACATACTCACACACACACACACACACACACACACACACACACACACACACACACACACACACACACACACACACACACACAGACACACACACACACACACACCCTTGTAATTACATCTACAGTTACTGATGATATTTTAACCACCATATTATTTTTACCACTCACTAACCCTGCTTTTTTAAGACCCATGATGATTAGTGAGTAAAAGAAATAGGAGTTACATTTAAATATTTCAGTAACAGCACACCGATTTCATACTGAAATAAGTGCACTTGTTTTGTTTTACTGGACACTCTCTACATTAATTCACCCCTTTGGAATGCTGAGTATCCAGCGGTGATTGCTGGTTCACCGTTCATTTTCTAAGTTTGGTTGAACAGTTGTGCTTTTTGTAGTCTTTTTGAAAGAAGGTAATGAACGTATGTTTGTAATCAGTGCTTTTAGGAAGTTCCAGAGTATGGGTCCTGTAAATCAGAAGGCACTGACTATGCAAAGCTAAAAGAGGTTCTAAGGGACGATCGAGGGACTGTCAAACAATGTAGTGTTCAAAATGCATTTTTGGCTTACATTTGACTGCTACAAGTGAGAAATGATTAAGCTACAATAGTGTAAAATTATGACAGCAAAAGTACACTGGACCTCAAGGCCAGTAACTACTACATGGCAGCATGCTGGCTTTAGTGAATGTGATGCAGGGGTGTTTAATTTCAAGGGCAGTAATTACTACATGGCAGCATGCTGGCTTTAGTGGATTAGCAGAGAAATCTACAGGCTTGAAGAGAAATGTCTGTAACTTAAGAATACTTTTGTTGGAATGGCATAGGTAGGGCAGAGTGAAGTACTGGTGTCAGGGTAGAGATTAATAGAAATGTTTTGTTATCTTTTGACCCTTCAATCAGATATTACACTGTCTTAAGGGGACCATCATCAAGGTAGCTATAAGGGTGCTTTGTGCACTTGCTGGCATCCTGGCAATGGTCTAACCCAGTCGCTGCGGGTAATATGAACACATCCTTCAATGCATGCTCTCCCATATGCATCAACAGGGGTTACTGTCACTGGCTTGGGTGGCTGAACCCACATCTTTCCAGCACCATCTCACCGCATCATGATGGGCCTCCACTCTCTAGCCAGCGTCCTGTCATCACAGCAGGAGAGCACACAAGGTGGGAATCATTGTTCCTTGTCCCACAGGATATGTATGTCCCATCCTCCTTGCCTGCACCATCAAGTACCCAAGTCCCTACCTGAACTAATGTCTCTTGAGCTGTGGTCTCAACTTTATACCTGTATGCCACTGGCACAATCAGTGAATAATCACTTCCCATTTTTATTCCCCTAAAATGTAGTAACACTTCTTATATGTTGTCAGTTGCCGACATGTCTTACTATCTTCTCTCTCCATTTTGACTACAGTGTTTTTAACATGAACAGTACAAATATATATTTCCATTCTGTAACAGCTCTACTTAGTTCTTAATAGTTAAAAAATCTTCTTTCTTTTGGTTTAATAGTTAAGACTACCTACTCATTCTGTAACATGCATTTTTGTCTTCTAATCATTAACTGATAATTGCTAGTAATGTTTTATATATTATACTCCTCTCTCTTACTGTAACATTTTGTAAACCTAATGTACATATGTATTTTAAGTGGCACTTTTCTGCATGGGCCTCTGCTGAAAAAGGACCTCTTGTCCAGTTGGACTATCCCAGGAAACAAATGTTAATAATAAATAAATAAATAAATAAATACTAAATAAAATAAATTTTACTCACACAACTAGATAAGCTGCCATTTTGATCAGCAGGAAGTATGTTGCCAACTACTGCTCCATACAATCTTTTTTTCCACCTTTCTTGCGTTACTATTGCTATTTTCCAAACACAGATGTCTCACACACATTTGAGCTGACCTCAACATAATTTCAAATGTGTCTACCCTTGCACCATACACAAACAAACACTAGTTAATACATACATTAAGACTACATCTTTGAAATGTATCTTTCCTGAGAAACTTCTGTTACATTAACAGTGCACCCAGATGGTGAGCATATATACCAGTCTGCATGCATAAGTGTGCATACACAATGGAAACACCATTCAGGGAAGAAGTAAAATGAACTACCTTCATCCAGGGGGTCTATGTCCCTTGTATACCTGCACATAACTAACCCAGAAGATACTGCATGTTAAGGTAAACAGGCAAATACCTAACACTGCAGTGTCCATGTATTTTGAGAAATTTGCCTTGCACTTTAAAAATTCATATAAAAAGATGGTTTGCAAAGTAAACTAGCAAAGAATTAAAGGACTCCCACTGTATTCATCATATCTTAGTATCTTATGTCAGTGACAGCCACTACAGTGTGAAGTTAGCATCCACAAAGGAGTCATTAACCTCTACCAGGCATTCTACCTTCATATTGTTTCTACTGCTACTTTTTGTATATCCAAAGTATCAGCATTGCCATAGAACACTAATGGCAACATTCCATCATATATATAGATGGCATTGCCATAGAACACTAATGGCAGCATTCCATCATATATAGATGGCATTGCCATAGAACACTAATGGCAGCATTCCATCATATATAGATGGCATTGCCATAGAACACTAATGGCAGCATTCCATCATATATAGATGGCATTGCCACAGAACACTAATGGCAGCATTCCATCATATAAAGATGGCATTGCCATAGAACACTAATGGCAACATTCCATCATATATAGATGGCATTGCCATAGAACACTAATGGCAGCATTCCATCATATATAGATGGCATTGCCATAGAACACTAATGGCAGCATTCCATCATATATAGATGGCATTGCCATAGAACACTAATGGCAGCATTCCATCATATATAGATGGCATTGCCATAGAACACTAATGGCAGCATTCCATCCTATATAGATGGCATTGCCATAGAACACTAATGGCAGCATTCCATCATATATATATGGCATTGCCATAGAACACTAATGACAGCATTCCATCATATATAGATGGCATTGCCATAGAACACTAATGGCAACATTCCATCATATATAGATGGCATTGCCATAGAACACTAATGGCAGCATTCCATCATATATAGATGGCATTGCCATAGAACACTAATGGCAGCATTCCATCATATATAGATGGCATTGCCATAGAACACTAATGGCAGCATTCCATCATATATAGATGGCATTGCCATAGAACACTAATGGCAGCATTCCATCATATATAGATGGCATTGCCATAGAACACTAATGGCAGCATTCCATCATATATAGATGGCATTGCCATAGAACACTAATGGCAACATTCCATCATATATAGATGGCATTGCCATAGAACACTAATGGCAACATTCCATCATATATAGATGGCATTGCCATAGAACACTAATGGCAGCATTCCATCATATATAGATGGCATTGCCATAGAACACTAATGGCAACATTCCATCATATATAGATGGCATTGCCATAGAACACTAATGGCAGCATTCCATCATATATAGATGGCATTGCCATAGAACACTAATGGCAGCATTCCATCATATATAGATGGCATTGCCATAGAACACTAATGGCAGCATTCCATCATATATAGATGACATTGCCATAGAACACTAATGGCAGCATTCCATCATATATAGATGGCATTGCCATAGAACACTAATGGCAGCATTCCATCATATATAGATGGCATTGCCATAGAACACTAATGGCAGCATTCCATCATATATAGATGGCATTGCCATAGAACACTAATGGCAACATTCCATCATATATAGATGGCATTGCCATAGAACACTAATGGCAGCATTCCATCATATATAGATGGCATTGCCATAGAACACTAATGGCAGCATTCCATCATATATAGATGGCATTGCCATAGAACACTAATGGCAGCATTCCATCATATATAGATGGCATTGCCATAGAACACTAATGGCAGCATTCCATCATATATAGATGGCATTGCCATAGAACACTAATGGCAGCATTCCATCATATATAGATGGCATTGCCATAGAACACTAATGGCAGCATTCCATCATATATAGATGGCATTGCCATAGAACACTAATGGCAGCATTCCATCATATATAGATGGCATTGCCATAGAACACTAATGGCAGCATTCCATCATATATAGATGCTACATTCACAGTTTCACAGGCTGCACTTCCTATATTATAGCCACAGCTAGATAAGTGCCACTTCTCCCAACCATGTGTGTGTGTGTGTGTGTGTGTGTGTATTTTCATAGGATTCACCCTCAAAATTGCAATGACTAAAACAGAATCCTCATAATTTTAAGTCAACTTTTCTATGTCTCTTTTTGCACTTACTTCAAAATGCAGTGACCACCAATTGGCAGTTTATATCGAGGTAGCAGGTGTGTGAGGCAAGGAAGAAATAGTACAATAAAAAGAAAACGTTTTGCCTGGTTACATGGCATTGACAGAATAAACTCCTGAATAAGCTATAAAAGACCCATGTTTGATTAGCAAGAACAGCCATACAGGGGAAGATGGGAGGGAGCAGCTGATGCTTGCTTGCCCATCTTGGGAAGGGGTGGATTGGTTAACTGCACTGGTGACATCTACAGTAATGAATACCACCCGTGTCATGAACTTGAAAAAACAGATAGCTGAGAAGTATGCCACTAAAGCTAGGGGCTGGCATGAGAGGTAGCATGCACATACCCACAACTGAGTATTAACAGTGGTGCTCATGAAAGTCACTGATGGGAGCAGGGATAGGTCCTTAAAGCAAAACTCACATTATACAACAACCCCCCATTAATATTCAAAAACGTGCACGCTGATTGGTCAGCGTGCACGTTGTAAATCAGAGTTATACTAATGGAAAAAGGTCCGGTCGTCTGGACTTTTTCCATTAGTACAAGTCCTTTTTTACAGCAACAGAGAATGCAAGATCTCCGTTGCTGTTTACACACTGCCTCGCTATATTAAACGCATTTAACATAGCGAGACAGCTTTAAAAAAAGTAACGGAGATCTTCCTATCCCCGTTGCTTTTTTTAAAGGTGTCTTGCTATGTTAAATGGGTTTAACATAGCGAGACAGCTTTAAAAAATGCAACGGAGATTCTCCGTTGCATTTTTTAAAGCTGTCTCGCTATGTTAAACTCCTTTAACATAGTGAGACAGTTTGTATAAAGCAACGGAGATCTTGCTTTCTCCGTTGCTTTTGCCCACAGCTCTGATGTACTGCATAAGCATACACATGCGCAGTACATCAGAACTGCTGCAGAATACCAGACAGCTGCGTAAGGGCAGCAAGGAGGCATTATACAATGCCATTATTTAAGAAAAGTAATTATTTTATTTCTTAAATAATGTCATTGTATAATAGCAATAACCCACTTCTGGGTGTGGGTAATGCTGGATTTACCCACGGTTGTTTTTGTTTGGCCAATCAGGCTTCGCCCTCGTGACCAAACCACACCAACCGTGAGTAAATCCAGCATTACCCACACCCAGGTTTGGGTTATTGCTATATTATCCCATTCTTCCTTGGGATGGTTTAATGGTTAGAGGAGGAATGGACCAAAAAACAAAGCAAGCTTTCAAAATTACAAGTAGTCCCAATTTTAGTCCTCACAACTTTGTGTGTGTGTGTGTGTGTGTGTGTGTGTGTGTGTGTGTGTGTGTGTGTGTGTGTGTGTGTGTGTGTGTGTGTGTGTGTTACTTCAATAAGTAAATATCAAAAATAAGCTGTCTAGAATATGTTCTAGTAGATAGAAGGGAACAACTACTAGTATTTCTTGACTTCAGAATTCTGAGAGTTTGACCTACCATTATATTATATCATGTACCATTGTCAAGCAGTGGTAATACCGCCCCCCCCCCCAAAAAAAAAACAACAGGGGTACTTAAATAGGATGTGATATTTAAGGCACCAGAGGGCAGCTCTCTGTTTACAAAGTAAACTCATACTAGCTCATCAATGTCCAGTCCAAAAGAAGACAAACTTATGGTGAATAAACCAAAACTGTGACACAAAATGTGAGCTCTGTTTTCCAGAATGATATCCAAACACCAGTTTATCTCTTTGTAAGATTTAATGAAAATGGCTTCCTGCCATTGTGCCCTAAGTCAGCAATTCAGGAATAACAGTGTCCTGTGATTACTAGGAACATAATGAGTTTCCCTTTTTTTAAAGAAGTCACAGTCCATACACATAGTTCCATCGCTTCCATCGCTTTACTATCAAAAGGTAGAAAGTGAGGTACATGACAAGCACCTCCTCAAAAATGGTAGGATCAACAGTCAGTATGTTGATGTTCAAGTGTACATCAGTTAATAAGGATGTTACACAAGACAGGGACACAAAGCATGGTTGGCAATGGCAACTGTCTACATTAATATCGACAAAATGTTGTCGATGTTGCTACGTCAGTCTTTGGACCTACTTAATATCCATGAGTTGAACATATGCGTTGCTTAAAACAACATTCATTGTTTTCAGTTTCAACCTTTTCATAGTAATCCAGTTCCATCAAAGATTTAGTTGGAGATGGCATTTTTTTTTAAGTTTGATTCCAGTTCCATGACAACAGCTATTTCTACATGAGGAAGATGTGATTCCTGCCTTAACCAGAGAAGAAAAGATAACCAAGATTAGTAGTTGAACAAACCCATTCAACCAAAAGGCTGAATTACTGGCACCACACCACCAGAGGAATACTAAATCCAATTTACAGCCACAAAAACATGGATGTCTAGAGGTGATGTTTGCTCTCATATGGCACTGCTGCTGAAAGTGAAGCACAAAAGCAGGGTTCACCGTAATTAACATGTTAAAGTTCTAGGTACTGAAAGGCTCTAGATATGCTACTATGGGTAGCCTATAAAACCATCAGACAGACTTCATTTGTGACCTGGGGAGAAAAGTATATTACAACAAATGCTGAATAATTATTTTTAAAAAAATTTAGTTCTAGGATATCAATTAAAGAATGCTCAGTCCAGTTCTAATAATGTGTTTCCTTAATGATTCTTCTTAAAAAAGTTTCACAAAGACTTTCTATAATGGCAAAGGTAAGTAAAGGGGAAGAAAACTGTGTACACACATCTGTATAGCACATGCTTCAAACATCGGAGCTACTGTAAAGCTGTGTTAACCAGCAGCTCCGACTTTACATATTTCTTATAATAAAGATTGCTGATGCTTTCCTTATGGCTGATATCTAACACATACCTTAAAATTTGTGCCTGCCATCTCAGCACTCATTGTTTCATTGCACTACACATACAGTTCTGCAAGCAAGTTGACTGGTAATTCATAATATACTATATAAAGACTGCAGTGAAAGTGCTGGCAATGTCTCAAGACTATTTTCAAAACGGATTCTCAGAGGAACTGAATATGAATAAGCAGAACTGGTTGCAAACGTAGGTAGCTCCATGCAGATGGATGAAACTAGTCAGCAGGAAATATTTACAGTAAGCAACATAAAACAAAAAAATCTTTCACATGGACAGCACTTTACATTCTGGCACATATGAAGTATCTTCAGCAGTGCCCTGTAACACAACATCCAGTATTTCAGTTTGACATCACAGAGTCAACATTTGTGTGTGTGTGTTTAGCCAGTCATTTGTTCCCATAAAAACTGTTAATAATATGACCCTTCAACCTGAAATATACAAAGGCATCTGGTTCTTGTCATGTCTAGTCCAGCAGGGCTGATTCCTTTACTTCTAAGCCCAGGCTGCTCATTAAACATGAAAGAAGTGCCTTTCTGTTCCAACCAGAATTATGCACCTCTTCAGAGCCCTAGGGATCAAATAATGTGATCTTTGTGATGTGGCATGCTTCAAGGAGTTAATATAATCATTGCTGATGTCAGCTAAACTGCTGACATGATTCCTATGTTTAATATAAATCAAATGCAGGAACATGAAAAATTCAAGAAATTGCACAAGAGTTATTATAGTAATTAGAGTATTTGCCAACTGCACAGAGATGAAGACATTGTGCTTTTGTAGCATGACTTTCAAAACCAGCCTGCAAGTCTCTGACATTTAAGCAGCCAACAGTCAAGCAGTGCACGTGTGTGTGTGTGTGTGTGTGTGTGTGTGTGTGTGTGTGTGTGTGTGTGTGTGTGTATACTCTCTGTGTCTGTTTAGTGCATTTTTTCTTATAAAACAGTTATAGAGATGACTGTCTCAAAAGCAAATTACCAGTAAAAGAAAGTAGATGTGGCTACATCATAGTTCACCATACAAGGTGCTTTCCTAATCAAAAAAGCATGTTCTATTTAATCTCTTTAATAGCTTTCGGACTGCAAATTCTTTATATTTTCCGAGGTCTGTGTATTTGTCTACTTTCTATTATTCTTGTTGTTGTGTCTTTCAGCTTATCCCGGTTATTATTCTACACAACAGAAACTGGCAGTTTTTTCTGCGACATCTTTGCTGTGCATTGGCAGACTTTTCTTCTGTAGGCAGATAACAATAGTATAATGAGCATACCTCTCAACTTCTCAGCACAAGAAATCTGGACAAAGCCAAAAATAATAGGGGGACAAAGGCCCAAAAATAGGGACAGATTTCAAATATTGCTCCTATAAACAGAAATTTGCTAGAACAACAGATTTAACATTATTATATATTTTCTGAAAGAGATGAAGTCTGGAACTCAAATGTCTGTCACTATTTAGTATTATTTAGTTAAGTCAGTGCTCAATGATTTGCCAGAAAACACACAAATTTTATGAGGAACAGACCAAAAATAAGTGGCAAAAATCTGGACATTCTGCGAAAATCTGGACAGTTGAGAGGTAATGAGATGTGCATTTGTAGACTTTTTTTCTGTAAGCAAATGATAAGTTTAGTAAAATGAGAGCCATGCTATGCTGTACCTTTGCTTTCTCATGGATACATAAAGCAGCAAGGTCTAACAGGCTGCAGTATTCAGTGTGCAACCCCATATGTTAAGCAGCATAGATAAGAATGACAGGCGAAAGTCCTTACAGCCTCCTAAAGTGAGTACATCCACTAACATTCAGTTCCTCAATAAACTTACTGTAAGAGAAAAATTAGCTTTAAGCCAGCTCATTGATATAGAAGGATAAAGTAATGACTGCAAGCCACATGCCCATATTGGATGAACAGCTTGGGCACTTGATGCAGCTAGCAGGGAGAGGTGGAACTGTTTGGGAGTTGTAGCAGTCCTTGGAAAACAGGAAGTAGGCCCATGACCTGTGGGTGTGTGAATGGCACACCAGGCCACTAACAGTAACCTTCATCAGGCAAGTGCGTGGGAATGTGCACATTTATAGAAGAAGGTGGTGTGGCTTTTGCAGTGATAGGAGTCACATGCCACCCACCCAGGGGAGGTGTTAGACTAAACAACAAATGCAGCAATGCAGCTTTAAAAAATTTTGTTCAGTTCCAACTGGGTTGGCTTGATGGTCAGCAGGTATGGCGAGAAATCATAAAGATACAACCGCAGCTATGTGTGCACTGAAAAATCCTAAATATATGAACCAATTTATAAAATACACTTTACTTGTACCAGTTTTATATTAAACGCTGTATCAGCAGCAGACTTTGCACATGCATCTAGGTAAAATAAAATGGCAGTAGTCAGCCAGCAAACTGAGACTGCAATATGTCACTTTGCTCATTTTGTTTCTCTTACCACAATTGCGCTAATCCTGAAATGAATCTTTCAGCTGCACAATTTGCACTAATATATTTAAATTCACAGAGTCCTCAGAAGCATTGCTCATCACCCTGCAAAACTTTTATTTTAGTCCTGCTATAATCAAACCATCTCCACTTGCCATCATCTAAATTATTAATTAAGTTCATTAAGTTGTTTCTGTGTACAGGGTTGTTAAAGAATACACACACACATACACACACACACACACACACACACACACACACACATATATATATATATATAGAGAGAGAGAGAAATAGAGAGAGACATATATAGATGTGTGTGCGTTTGTATCTGTTTATGATGAAAGAGAACCCCGAGAAGCTAGAGGTATGACATACACTAAGGAAAATTACGTCAAGGAAAACTACAGACTCAGATGAAATTACAGCAGTTATGATCAAGATGCTGGCTGCATTATCAGGAAAAAGACACCTGAGTGTACTCATCATGGTATGGACAAAGAGGAGCATATCCCAGGTGAGTGAAGATTAAGCACTCTAGTACCCGTGCACAAGAACAAAGATTTTGACAGCTGTGTGCAGTAGAGAACTATCAACTTCCTGCCACGCTGTATGAAAACTAGATAATGTAGCTGATGAATGAATGGACTAACAAAATAGTAGGAAAAAAGAAAGAAAGATGGGAGATGAGCAGTCCAGATACAGTTCAACATGCAGCACAGCCTGCCAATATTTGCAGTGAGACAAACAGTGGAGAAGAAGCTGGAGTTGAGGAAAGAGTCCAAATGAGCATATAACATCATAGATCTTCTTACTAATATGGGAGCAAATTGCACCATTTCTTGCATATCTTCAACACTTGTTAGGTGTGACCATAAAGCAGTCTCCTCCAATTCTTCTTCTTCTTCTTCTTTCAGCTTTTTCTGGTTACGGGTCACCACAGCAGATCACCTGTCCGCTCATGATTGGCAGTGGAGTTTTACACTCTCGAGTTGCCAGCCCGGCGCCCAACCTTCTACAGAAGGCACACACTCACACCTAGGGCCAATTTTAGAGTGTCCAATCCACCTACAGCATGTCTTTGGGATGTGGGAAGAAACCGGAGCACCCGGAGGAAACCCACGCGACCACAGGGAGGACATGCAGACTCCGCACAGAAGGCACCCCTGCCGAGGCTCAAACCGGAGAACCTCTTTCTGTGAGGTGGCAATGCTAACCGCTGCACCACCGTGGCCGCCCAAAGAAGTCTCCTTCAATATAAAACTGAAAACAGAGAACCCTTCTACATAAGGTACCTTTAGAAATTTCTTTAAGACAAACTACCTACTCCTAAATTATATATTGCAAAGCTTCTAATCCCCACCAAACCGAGTTAACTCCACTGGATATGCAGAAACATACACCACCACACTATACCAGCATGTAAACAGCTGCAGAGATGCAGCTGTGCCCCATAGGAATAAGTGATGGGCAAACCCCAGAAAAAAACCCACATGGTGGAACCATAATATCAACAAGCTTTATAATAAAAAGGAAAATAATTTTGAAAGAAAGAAGAGTAATTCTCAGAATATTAGAGGCCTGGTTACTGAAATAAACAACTCAGTAGCTTAATAAAATCCACCAAAGCCAAGTTTGAGGCTAAAATAGCAACCCAAGCTAAAGACAATTGCAAGGCATGTATTAGTTATGTTCATAGTCTTAAAAGCACAAAGCAGCAATGCACTGATCTGATTGTGAATGATGTTACCTACTGGCCAATATATTTAGTATTAACTTTACCCTTCTCACTCCATCTGCCCATCAAGATATACCTGAAACTGGCTCATCTCCAGCTATCATGCAACACGAAGTCCTAAAAGTGCTATCAAAAGCTAAAAATACCATATCAATGGGTCCTGACAATATCCCTGGATTCATCTTAAACAGTATGAAGCATGCTTTAGCTACACCCCTAACAACACTGTTCAAGCCTCCATACAGGTTTTGTACCAAGCAAATGGCAAACAGCTACAGTCATTCCTCTGCATAAGGGAGGACTTTACAGAGATCTAGGCAATTACAGACCCTTAAGTCTGTCCGGCCTCATAAGCAAAGCCATGACTTACTATGGAACTAATCAGTCAGGACACAGGAAACTACCAAACACTGGACCCATCTCAGTTTGGATTCATCAAGGGCAGGTCATGCTTACTCAACTTGGTCGATTTTTTTTGAAAAGGTCAACAATGCAATGGATGAAGGTAAAATAGTACACACCACATCCCTCAACCTGCCCAAAGCTTTTGACACAATTCCCCACTCAGGCATAGTAGAAAAGCAAAACAAACTGCAAATAAACCCCTATGTCACCTGCTGGATTGCCAACTGGATCACAGATAGGATGCAGGAAATGACAATAGGGGAAGTTACCTCCATAAAGTGACCAGCCATCAGTGGAGTCCCCCAAGGTTCTGTGGTGGGAACTCTCTTGTTTGGAATTTACTTTTGTAAAGTAAAAGCAAACACGAAAGGTCTCTGTCTGACTAAGATTACAGATGACTGCAAGCTATTAGCAGTCACAGAATCCCCAAATTACTTAGCCATCCCGCTAGAAGGTTGGTCCCAAATAAATAACTAGTGCTATATTCATAGACTGAAACTGAATGCCAAAGAATACATTACTGTATCATTTGGGAAGTTGTTTATCCCAGGGAACTACCACATTAACAATACACCCCTAAGATTTGACCTAGCTGTTCAGGATTTGGGACCTTATGTAAACAGTGACCTAACTTTTGACCAACATGTGTCTATTGTTTTATGAAATTCTTTCTATATTGAACAGCTTATAAACAAAGGGATTGTGTTTAGATCTACGAATGTCATTGTTCCCCCTTTATTCAGCCCTCATTAGGCCAGTCATTGAATACAATGCCACCTTTAGCATGTATCTGTCAAATACATGCAACAAATGGAATGCCCACAGAGATACCTTACTAAAAGGATACCTAAACTGCATGTCCTACATGAACTAACTCAAAGTCCTATCACTATTCTCAGTATCCTACACACTGTTAAGAGGTGACTTGTGTCTGGTATACAATGCATCCTCCAACCCAGCACTGACAGACTTACTGCACATCAGTAAGTCAAATGGCAGGAAAAATACTCAGACTAGGGATCTAAACCTCTTCTGCAACATCAACAGAATATTTTGGAGGGACAGGGATATCTCACAGAGGATACCAGTGCTCTGGAACAGACTCCCAGCCACTTAAAAAAAAGTTAATCCCTGATCATATTCAAGCACAACTTGGAACTATGGATGTGAAATGCAAATGTAACCCAGGACAGTCCCCTGTACTACTAATGGACAGAGGCAGTTCCTAAATTCTTTATCCCATGCATGGATCCCCTCAAGTTATCTATGTAATACCTCACAAAGAGGATTACCGGCCTCAAACAGATGCCCTACGCAGACCGTCTCAAAAACTCCAGCTTTACTCTGTCGCATATCACCTACTCAGAGGTGATCTCTGCCTAACATACAAAGCTATGTCAAACCCAGAGCTGTTGGACATGCTCCACGTCAAGAAATCCCAATCCCTCCAAGCTACACGCTCTAGGGACCTAAACTTTGTCTCCACAATAAACAGAACATACTGGAGGGATAGATTCCTGTCCCAGAGACTTCCCATACTCTGGAACAAACTACCTATCTATATCAAACAAAGCTCCTCATTAGCACTCTTCAAGAAAAATCTTGATGATTGGATGGGAGATAGGAAATTCACCCCGGGGATCACTTCTGTGGCTCTGCTTGACAGAGGCACAGGAAAATAATTTTCTTGGGTGGCAAAAGCCAGGGTACTGTTTGACTAGGCTTATATAGGCCCTAGGACCAGTAGCCTAGTACCTACCTATGAACCTATGGTACGATTCCATTTATTCTCATTAAAGGTAATATATAATTATCAACCATGGGATGGGTAAGACCAGTCTCTAACCAAATGGGATAGGTTAATTCAAGCACAAAAAGGGAAATTGGCTAGGCTTAAAATGGCCTGAAAGAGCAGCCGGCCTAGTACTACCTAAGAACCCATCAGGGAAAAACAACCATGAAGTGTAGACAAGCTCAGCGAAGACTTCTCAGTAATCAAGTACTTGGAGCTTGTTTTGAAATTGATACTTCTTTACTGAAAACAACAGATATTAAGTAGATAAATGCTTTTGCCCTTAACTGGGCTTCATTAGATCTAACAACAGGTCTATCAATCACAGCTTTAATCTGACCTCTGATTCCTTAATTGTTAATGAAGCAACCATAAAGTTACCCCTAAACCCCTCCAAAACAAAAATTGTCATATTTGGAACCTCAGAAAAGCTGAAACAAACTCCAAATAATCTCACTATTGCAGATATCAATAGTACCCAACAGAAACAACCATGTCTTTAAAAACCTAGGCTTTTGGCTAGACCAGTCACTTAACTTCCATAACTACTTTGAAAACAACAGGAAAAAAATCATCTCTCTTTAATTCTGGTCCTGAAAAATATCTCCCTTTCTATCCAAGCCAGAAAGAGCTGCAATGGGCAAAGGAGTCCTCCTAGGACAACTTGAATTCAGGCTACGAAATCTCAGCCACACCCTCTAAAAAACTCTTCCATTCTAAAACTATTGAAAATAAAATCTGCCAATTCATTTCTTACCACCGCCACCAGAAAAAAAAAAAAAAAAACTTCACTACTCTCTCCAAAGCCAGATTATTCCATGTCATCTGTAGAGTCGAGCTACTCATAGAGTCTCTTCTTTTCAAACTGCCTCATCCAGGTGCCTTCATGCCTCTTGCTGTTCCATAATAAAACCACTCCCTACAATCTCCATAACTTCTCCCAGTTGACTTCTTCACTCCAGACAGCTCCCCAAACCAAACAGCATTGTACTGGATCATTCCATCTCCATTCTTGCAGCCGAGCTCTAGCAATTCCTCCCCCCCTCACCTAAAATAAATGTTTTCTTTCCTCAGTTTCAGGGCACAACTCAAAAGTCACATCCGTCAACTACAAGTGCTTTTCCACTGGGCACATCAGCTAACTCCTCCCTTACCTACATCACTTCTGCTTCCACCCTCTGTTCTCACCTGCTGCTTAACTCCTGTATTTACTACTAAAATTTATCTCCATTTGTTTTCTCTGTTGTTAATAATATTTGCTCACTACTTCAATAGTCTGTTGACTTTGTAGCTTCTGTGATTATTCCATGTTTGTGAATCAGTTTTTTTGTTAATTTCTTCATCCAGACTGTGTCAACAAAATTATCTGTTTTGATCAGTGTAATACCCCAGAAAACAAACTTAAATAAATAAATAAATGTAACCTAAATCAGGCTTTAGAGTTAGATTATTTAATACTGAGAGAAAGAGAACGAGAGAGAAAAAAATAAGAAAAAAAATACCAGCCAGAAAGAGAAGTAAAAAAACAAACAATGATAGCGTAGATATTTCAGGAAGCAAATTAGGTAAAACCTCTATGAATGATTTTGATGACTAGAATGGTTAAAGCTAAAGCAGCATTAAAAAGGCTGAAAGTAAAGACGGAGTCCCCAATAAAAGAAATGACTGGAACACGTACGGAGACCCAGAAATTTTGAATTTTGAAAGAAGATTTGGCCTGGAAATGTTTACATAAATATTTTTATAACCCCAAGAGATTAAGCAAAATGTTCCCAGAGACTGATCCATACTGTTGGAGATGTGAAACTGGTCAAGAATTAGACTGGTCCCACACATTTTGGAATTATCCATACTTGGAACAGTTGAAAAAGTTATCTAAAGCATACTGAATAGTGTACTACGAAGGCACATGTAAGTTGCAATGGAAATAGATTTTTTAGGCCTAGAAGGTAATGCAGATCTGAAGAAAACAGAACTATCCTTATTATATTTGATAATGTTAGGGACAAAGAAACTAACAACAAAACACTGGAAAATAAAATGCAAGCCCTGTGATAAGGAGTTAAAGAAATTATTAGAAAAGTTAGTGAATAAGGAGGAGCCCTTAATATTAAAGCAAAATAAAGTAATGTTCTTAAGTAAATGTTATCATTGGCTGTTATTCAGATGATGCACATGACTAGATTTAACCACAGCAAGGAGTTGGCTAGCTTATCAAGTAAAAGAAAATGTCCTCCCCTAGACAGACTGTGAAGGAGTGATATTTAGCAAATGAGTGAGAGCTACGTCAGAAAGGAAGGTTAAATCAGATAATATGCCAATGGAGGAAAAAAACTTCAATATCTGGAATAGAAAGGAGGCTGTTGGAGGAAATTAAAGGTAAGGTCATGGGACTAATACATGATGCCATCTTGTGGCAGTTGACCAAAGCAGTACCATAAAAATTTAAAAAAAAAATACTGGCAAGGAAATAGATTACAAGAGCATACAAATGAATAGAGGGAGGTAGAAGGGAAGAAAAAGCTCTCTTGTTTTCCCTTTTCTTTTTTGTTTGCTACTATTAACTATTATATTAAGTCTCACTGGTGTGCTTCGTTTTATAGAATGAAAATGTTATGCTAAAATATCGAGAATGAAGCAAAACATGTTTTGTGTTTTTCATGTTTCAATAAAAACTAACATATTATATAAAAAAAATGTTACAGGAACACAAAAGTCTCACAGTGATCTGCCCTAATAAGTGATCACAACTAGATTTTGTTGTCACCTTCCCGCTATATAATGAAAGAGACTCAATATACTGTTGTGACATGAAGCCAGACTTCCATGCTGTTTCAGACCTGCAAATGCTTTGGGTCATAATGCTACTGGTTAACACTGTAAAAATGCTTCAGGCAAACACCCACTGTATCCACAGCCCCATCTGCATCACATAATGGGAACTTTAACAATGACTGACAAACATTAATGCCACTCAAGTGATACAATAAAACTGCACGTTTTGAGTCAGCGAATTGTTTTAAAAAGTTCAATATGCAAATGTATTCTTAACTAAGAATATAATCACTTGATAGAATATGCAGGAATGTAAACATAACATTAATGACGTATGTACTTTGAACATTAAATATAACAGACACACACTAAAGACTAAGTGCATGTTTAAGCTGCATATAAGTAAGCACATATAAGATTTAATATCTGGGTGCAAGGAACTTGCTCATATAACACAGAGGCAGGATCTAGAATGGGTACTACAGGAAATACCATGGGAGGCCTTCATATCAAAACATTTAGGAAATAATCATTATATCCAGTTACTTGAATGAAACAAAACCAGACACACACACACACACACACACACACACACACACACACACACACACACACACACACACACACACACGTGAGCGCACACACACACACACACACACACACACACACACACACACACACACACACACACACACACTGATAGTGAAAACAATCATTTTTGCAGGGGTAGCAGCCTACCCATGCCCACACTCCCTTACTTAAACACACTAATTCCATTGCCGCTTACAAACAGGGAAAGGGAAAACACCATAAAGTTCAAATATGTTCCTCCACCCCATCAGCAGCAGCAGTCTACCATTTGTAATAACTGATAATACACATTAACCAACAACATCAAAGAATGCCAACACAAAAAATTAGATTATCCCACCCAACACCCACAAACACACCAAGAGCTTCACTTCCACCTACGGCATATTAATTTTACATGAAATGGAAATAGAAAAAGCACTTTGGGTAAAATAAAGCTTATAAGTCCAGGCTGGGAATATGTGCCATTTGGCAACCTAATTTAACTGTGACTGGCCTTGATATTCATTGACAAGAATACATAACAAGATCCTGTAGGGGAGACAAAAATCTGAAGTTAACTCTTAGACACTTCGAGCACTACTGTTATGTTCATTTTTCCCCCTAAACCCTTCCACATATTCAGCAATTCTGACCTTTTTCTCCATGTCTTCTAACTATAGTTGCTCTTTCTAATATAATAATATATCTTTGTTCACAGATCAGACATTTGCATGCTACCTCAGTCATATATATGTATATAAAGATTCACTACAATACTTCCAGAAGTCAACTTCTTGAAGTGAAAAAAGGCTAGTAAAGCTGAAAGAAGAATCACACATACCAGCTTTTTTCAGTGTGAGATTGTGGTACAGTGGGGATTGGGGAATTTACCCTTTCCCCACTGTATTGCAATCTCGAACTTGGTATATATAATTATCAGGAGTATGGGAGCCCATGGAGGCTTGTCCCCTGCAAAAAATTAGATTTTGTTTTTCTTTGAATCTTTGTGATTCTAAGTATTGTATATTCAATGATTCAATTTTTTTGTGTGTGTGATAAGTATTCAAAGTTCTGATACTTTCAAAGTCTGGCATAATATCATACAAAGCTATGTCAAACTCAGAGATGTTGGACATGTTCCACGTAAAGAAATCCCAATCCCTCCCAGCTACACGCTCTAGGGACCTAAACCTTGTCACCACAATAAACAGAACATGCTGGAGGGATAGATTCCTATCTCAGAGACTTCCCATACTCTGGAACAAACTACCTAACTATATCAAACAAAGCTCTTCATTAGCACTCTTCAAGAAAAATCTTGATGATTGGATGGGAGAAATTCACCCCGGGGATCACTTCTGTGGCTCTGCTTGACAGGGGCACAGGAAAATAATTTTCTTGGGTGGCAAAAGCCAGGGTACCATTTGGCTAGGCTTATATAGGCCCTAGGGCCAGTAGCCTAGTACCTACCTATGAACCTATATATATTGATATCTATATCTATCTATATCTATCTATATATATATATATATATATATATATATATATATATATATATATATATATATATACATACACATTTTTTTTAAACAATATCAGTAGGCTACTGGTCTTTTTGAAAGAATAGTCGCATACATCAGTAAACAATTACCTTCAAATATACCGAATGAATGAATAAATAAATGAAGATGTCATTTTCTAGACTGTTTGGCTTGGTGTGTTTAGAGACAGCAGCAAGCCAACTAAGGCCAATCAGACTTCCTTACCTGGTGGAATGATCACCAGCTCATCCTGTGGAGCCACCAGGTGTTTCCTCAGACAAATAAGTTTTGATTCCTGCAATGTGTCTCAAGGAAAGCTCAGTGGCTATACTCCAAAGTTTTCCTGGATTGCCAAACTCCTCACTCTGTCACAAACAGTGAGGTCAGCTGCCCTGCAAAAGAATGCCATTTCTGCTGCATGTATTCACGATCTCATCCATTCAGTCGCTACCTAAAGCCAATGATGTCTGATATGTGAGGATGTGGACAGAGACTGACAAGATTATTGGGAGTTTCATCCTGTGGCCGTGATCTCACTTCTCATCCACAGTCTGATACCATGTCTGCAGTACGGCCAGCAGTTTACCAATCCACTACTTGGCCTCCCTGTCCACTCTACCCTCAAACATGAACAAATTGCAGTATGCTGAAACATATCTACCTGACATATGTGGACCCTCTTCATACTGAGCAAAAGAAAGAGAACAATTCACTCCTTTATATAACAGAACCATGACTTCCAATTTGGAGGTGCTCATTTTTATTCCAGTCTCTTTCACACTGGACAGCGAGTTGTTCCAGTGCACAATGGAGATCACTTGAGGCTAAGAGAACATCATCTGCAAATAACAATGATGTAACCATTCATTCTTAGAATGGATAGTCTCTAGTCTTTAATTGGGTCTTAATATCCTAGTCATGGAAATCCCAAACAGAAGAGGAGACAAGACATATCCTCAGCCATGTCATATGCACACCTTAAATGTGTAAAGAAAAGTAAATACAAAATAAGAAAATCCAAAGGTATAACATTAATATAAAATAAAAAATCTAGACAAAGTTTAAATAAAATCCAACCAGTGTAGAAATGCACAATTTTAATAAATGCAAAGCAGGTAATTAAAATGCAATGAGAATGTGCATAGTACAATATAACATCCCTACATAATGTTTACTGTTAGACATTTTTTTGTAAGGTACAATTAAGTTAGACAGATTCCCAGTGCAAATCAAATAAGTGGTACAACAATCTGATTAATAACAGACATAGGGAAAAGGAGAAAAAATGATTGGGAATCAATAAAGTATTTCAAATTTAGATCCTTTTGATTTGAAAATGACAAATGGCCACATATTTTATAAAATTCAGTGGTGAAATGAAAAACAAAAAAGATGCACAGTAATGCAGATTGCTACAACAGTGCAGTTTGGTATAAGAATATTTCATAAAAGTAAATATATATTACCACATACTGCCAAAATGTGGCAACAATTGAGAATGACTTAATGTTCTTCCATCCTGAAATGAGCAAAACGTAATTGTATCATCATACTGACAGGACAGATTATCTCTTTTTGGGGATCAAACCCAGGACCTCCAGCATAGCATACTGAAGTCTCTGAGCTGGACAAACAAGAGCTTCTAGACAGACAGGCATTGGGTTTTTCCGATGAGCTTTTTCCTTTCAGCTAAAAAATCTCCAGCATTGTGACCAAGGTCAAATTACAGACACATAAACACACGTATACACACACACACACACACACACACACACACACACACACACACACACACACACACACACACACACACACATACAGAGAATGCTCAACTTATATAAAGACAAGTATATCACTTGTAGCCAGCATGGATGTCATCCTTCTCTGCAAATATCTAAAGTTTTAACCGAACACAAATTTCCTTACTGTTTTTTCAGTCTCCACCTAATGACCTTTTGATTTTTACATTTTTTGATGAACCCTGACCCTACGTACAAAAGGAACACATATGTCAAGTCAGACACAGACTCAGTAACATTACTTGACGTAAGGAGAGCTGCAGGGAAGCCAACACTCAATGAGTTCGAGTGAGGAGTGAAACAGTGAGTACATTATGGTGTGTGTCTGCAGACAAAGCAGTCTTCAAGCTCCAAGTACATGTTTTATTTATTTTTTGTTTTGTAAAAAATAAATAAATGGGATATGGCCAGATAGTTTGATTCTGGAACCAACCTTGATTGGAATGTGAGACAAGAGTGGATATATGGAAGCGTAGTCTGCAAGTAGTCTGCAAGTACATTTTGTTAAAAAATGGGATGGGTAGTCTGAAATATACTCGACACTTTTGCACCAAGAAGATGCAGGAAGAGTTGTTACTGGCACCACTTTCTTTCTGGGACAGGTGTATGATTTGTACGCATTCAGTTCTGGTGTAGTCAAAATGCCATGTTAACTCGTTCAGAAACATTACTGCAGACAGCAGTGCAGCAGGTAAGCAACTAAATAAGGACTCATCTCAGCAAGATGGACTACTTACCAAACATAAAACATTAAGGGACAAATAGATAAATAGACACACACACACACACACACACACACACACACACACACACACACACACACACACACACACTCATTGTACAAGAGAGCTGTTTTTTTGCATGTATACTCACTGAGAACTGTAATTGTTTTACTATTTTGTTTATTTTGTAACAAAACAAGGGTACAAACAACTTTTTCCCTGTTACCAAGATAAATAAAATTAATCACGGACACATTAGGTTCAGTCTGTGAGTTAAAGTAAATGATTGGTTTTATATAGGCTGGATGATGTTATTGTCATAACAACATCTGAAGGTACCATTTTTTGGCTGTTTTGGGCTTGTCATGATTTGGCAGGATTTGGCACCTAATTTGCAATATAAATGCTGCAGTGCATGCACAATCACTAGCATAACACACAACGCACTCAAACTGACTTGAGAAAGTTTTGGGAAGAGCATACTTCTTTTGACTGAAGGATCTACAACACACCCAGATAACTGGAAATCATCAAGCTAATCTGAAGAGATGATGGCATGTTCTGACAGTATGTGTGCTGAGCTTATTAAGTGCTGTCTCTGTTAGTGTCAGTGATCTGAGATTTGTAACTATGTCTAACTGTGGCGATCTGAAGTCTGTGTCTGTGCTGCGCTGACTGACCATGAACTGTGTCTACACGTGGTGATCTGACATCTGTATCTGTGCTGCGGCTGACTGACCATGAACTGTGTCTACACGTGGTGATCTGACATCTGTATCTGTGCTGTGGCTGACTGACCATGAACTGTGTCTTCCCAGGATGATCTGAAGTCTGTGTCTGTGCCGTGGCTGACTGACCATGAACTGCGTCTTCCCAGGATGATCTGAAGTCTGTGTCTGTGCCGTGGCTGACTGACCATGAATTGTGTCTTCCTGTGGTGATCTGAAGTCTGTCTCTGTGCTATAGCTGTCTGACCATGGTAATTTGAGATGTTACTGAGATGTTTGGCTGTCTGTGAACTTCTGCTGGTGCTAGCCGAGTGTGTGCCTCCTTGGCTTTGTCAGTGAAGTGCATTTGGGACTGATGTTGCAAGAAACAGAAGGGGAAAAGGTATCAAACTCAATAGCTCAGTAAGGTTAAGAACAATGCTGTAAGTTTGCAGTCATCTACACATTTCCTAGGCCAGACACTGGAGTCAGTGAGTTGTGACATCTGAGAAGAGGAGTGTCCTGGGAAAGTAAGCTGCATGAAAAGATAAATGTTCATACAATGCCATATTGATCACACCATTTAAGAAATTTTGAACTCCAAAGAATTTTTCTTCAGGTAGACAGCAAATATTAGAGGTGTGATGGCAAAGATAGAGGTAATTGGAAACATATTTTTAGGAGTGTAATGAGATGGCATACTTTAAAAATTCCCTGCAGACTGTTAAATACTGGGTGAGTGCATTATTATAACTAAGGAAATGATTTTTGAGCTATGATACAGAATCAGAATTGCCTAGACATAGGAAGGCCTTGCCAAGTCTGATTATGGTGGCTGCCAAAAAAAGTAGTTACTAGAAAATGGAAATTTAAAGTCTAAATCAACTGTATTAGAGGTAGTGAATACAGTAACAGAGATAAAACAGTGGAAATGGAATCTTTAGAAAAGTGTAGGAGAAAATTACATAGAAACAATGGGAAATGTGGGAACAATACCTGCAGAATAATGTTTTGGAGGAGGAATGAGGTTTAAAAGAAGGCAGGATTTGTATGAGCTATGTAATGTTTGACTGACAATGGCTGGATAGATTATATGTGATATATAATGTCTGCAACTAAAAGTATGTGAATCTAGTTTGTTTTCATTTGTATAAATGTATTATTGCCTAGGTCATAAGATATAATTTCATAAAGATTTTTTTTTAAATAAAAGCAATTTCTGAATGTAAGCATCCCATTTTTGGTTAACTAGTACAGTATGCTTGCAAGACGGAGAAGTTTGCAATTACTGGGGTCAGTGGGGCCTTCCTTGTGGATTGGGAGTACAGTCTGCTTCCAGGTATCAGGTGTGTAGCCATTTTATGTTCTGTGAGGAATGTGCATTAGGAAGAACACTAGGCTGTCTTTTACGGTGCTGATTAAGCATCCTGATGTGTGGTCCCCATGGAACGTATGTCCTTCTGACCTTAGTGAAGCAGAAATAGCAATTTTAAATGCAATTTCTGATGGGATCATGTTGTAGGGGGGAGAAGAAGAATGCATGGATTTCCCTTTGGTAACATGAAAGTTGCTACAAATCGGTATGTTAATATATCTACTAGCTTTGTTATGATGAAACCACTATGCTCAAGAACATTACATTCTTATTCCTTCCTTTTCATTTTGGGGCACAACATTTGGGTTCCTTCCTCTTCATTTTTCAAATGTGTTTGTAGAAGACCTTATTATTGTTAACCATCTCCATGGTAAGTTTACCTAGTATGAAATTATGCTTTTTTGATTGCTTTAATAAATCATTTGTGGATGATGTTGAACTTAGCCTTGTTGCAGTGGGATGGGTTAAAAGCTTTCAGGCTTTCTGCCCTCTTTTCTGCTAGTTTAATAATTTGTTAATTTGACAATATCATTGAATTTTTCACTATGTTTCTGTCTCATGGGAATAATTTTTTTAATGAAGTTATCTAAAGTGTTCTAGCTGGTCATGCATCAAGAACCATTCTCCCACTGGGCCTAATATATAGCTGTCTGACACGAGGTTATTACTCTGGGCTAAAAAATCTTTAAATATAGTATATTCTCTTAGGTGTGTTTTGGTGTACATTAAGAATGTCACTTCACTGTGGTCAGAGTGAAAGACTGGGTGATGTTTAGTTTAGCAGAGTTGGCATGTCTCGGCATTCGTCTCAACTGTCCAGATTTTTGCAGAATGTCCAGATTTTGCCTCACATTTTTGGTCTGTATTCATAAAATCTATGGTTTTCTGACAAATCACTGGGATGACCTGTGGACTGCTAAATAATGACATACATTTGAGTTTCAGACTTCATATTCTTCAGAAAAATGCATGCTAAGACAAATCCTGCTTTTTTATCAACTTTCTAAGAGCAATATTTAAAATCTGTCCCTATTTTTGGGCCTTTGCCCCCTGATTATGGCAGGTGATGTCCAGATTTCGTGCACTAAGAAGTTGAAAGGTATGTGGCAGGGATATTCGTCAGGAAGCTATCCCAATATATTCATGCTACTTCATGTTTTTACCATCTCTTGAAGACTGTTACAGCTGCCAATGTTCTAACATGTTATATCCATAATTTTCATTGTAATTAAAGCTTCTATTATGGAAACTGAGGTTCTGATGAGTAAGATAGTTAGGTGATGGAGTATACAAAGAAGTTCTGAAATACATGGTCATTTGAATTTGGCTCTAAACTAGGGTTTATTGGCTACTTCATGGTATGCTAGAAATAGACGTGTGTTAAAAAATAATGCCAGGTCACCAGTATCTGACTGTATGCACACTAGTGTTGTACCCAACAATCCTTTACAAAAATGTACCTTACTATTTTTTTTGTTTGTTTTTTTGTAATATCATGGAAAATGTGTTTCAGTCAGTTACAAGCATAACATCTTATGGCAGGTTAGAAATTAATAAAGCACATTAAAAAGCTGCCCTCTGTTTGATTTTTTTGTACACTAGTCTAGCACTCAAATAATGTATAAATATTAATAGCCTCTGAGTGCAGACATGTATTTCAACATGTCAGGAAATGTGGGTCTGTTTCTTTAATGTGCATAGAGCTGCTTGAGTCCATCAATATTGCCATTAACAGCAAACACATTGTAGTATACAGTCCTACAACTAAACAAATAATGAAAGAAGAAAGTGTTACCTTGTTGTAGATAGCATTACAGGAAACATTGAAGGCCTTGTGACCACTGCACCTTGCCACTTTTCATCATACACTAACTATGCCTCCTCTCTCTAGTCAGGCTAGACCAGTCATGCTCAAGGTGAATATATGAATACCCATCCAATTATTCAGATCCCGCACGAAGGAAGATAGCATATCACACTGCTTTATCTGCAATGGGAGTCTATTTCATAGCTGAAGGAGATGAAGAATGCTCAATATGTTTCTCTACCTTCTTTTATTGATCTGCTGAAGCAGGTTTAGATACCTTGTTCTGGTATTTGTGTGACTATTTGATTTGCAAAATTACAAGAAATTTTGGACCGTTGGGTTCTCAACTGCCTGGAAGGTAAGGCATATGGAACCTATAAGACAATGAAAGGAAAGACAGTGCTTCTAGTCTTTTCTTGTAGGTTAGGGATTTTAAGCTTTGATACTCTTTGTTAGAAACCTCTGGGGTATTTCCAGTTGTCTGATATGTCTGGTGAGGTACATCCGAAAGGGGGGTGTAACCAGTGCAGAATACAAAGGAACAATAACATCTTTATATCTGGATGACACTCCCTTGGTGATGGCTGCACCAAGTAGAATGATATCTTGACAACTGTTGCTACAAAGGAGAGGAAATTATTAACCCATATTTCCAGGTCTCTAACTATATGTTTATTTTAAAGAGTGGTGTTGTCAATGCTGTATGCTGGGGAAAACTGTTTGTCTGCCAAATGTGACAATTGCTTCATACATTTCTCTCACTAAATATGTTTTGGAGCTTTTCTCCCAAAGCCTCTGCTGAAAAGAGTTTTGTATAACCCATTCGGAACTTTTCAGTAACCAAATGCAAATAAATAAATGTTAATCAAGACTGTTATAATATGTTCTATGGCCATACAAATGAAACTTGTCAAAGTAATGGCCTATAACTTCTGGGGTCAGTAGCAGAGCCACCTTTATGGAGTGGCATTATCAGTGCTATAATCCATACTTTCTAGGACCAAGGCTGTAGCCAGACAAGGTTATATAGTTTAAAGAGAGGGTCCACTAGGGCAAATTTAGCACTGTTTAATGAACAGCCCAGTGTGGTATCTAGTCCCATCCAGGAAGTATTCTTCATTTTGGACAGCACTTTTGCTAAATGTTCTTTAGTGATGATGGGGGATTGAGAGGTACAGGGATTGTAGGGATTTGGATAGCTGTCTCAAGAGTGAAATTTGCATTAAATTCTATTGCTAGTATGTTGGCAATATACACCAGACCTTTCAACTATCCTTATTATGGAGGATTGTTCCTATTTTCAAGCCTGATTCTCCTCTGCACTTGATGTACCTATTTTTAGAGGTATGTCCCTGTTTTTAGGCTTGATTTACCCCTTCCCACAATTTTCAGAATCCCACTATACTCAGTATCATACAGACTGCTAAGAGGTGACTTGTGTATGGCATACACGGCATATTCTGACCCATTACTGATAGATTTGATGCACATCAGCAACTCAAATGGCAACAGAAAAACTCAGTCAAGAGCTCTAAACCTCTTCTGCCAAATCAATAGAATAGTTTGGAGAGACAGGTTTATCTTGCAAAAGACACTGCTGCTCTGGAACAAACTCCCCAAGTCATCCCTGTCAGTATTCAAGCCCAACTTGGATCTATGGATTGGAAACAGAAAACTTACCACAGGATTTCCCCTTGTACTACTTACATGGACAGAAGCAGCTCCTAAATTCTTTATCCCATGCAAGGATCCCCTCAAATTATCTGTGGTATGATGCCATTTATTCTCACTAGAAGTAATATATAATTATCGACCATGGGATGGGTAAGGCCAATTTAGCACCAAATGGGATAGGTTAATTCTCACACCAAAAGGGAAATTGGCTAGCCTTAAAATGGTCCAAAAGGGCAGCTAGCCTAATGCTTATGTTGTTGTTGTTGTTGTCTTTCGGCTTTTCCCGGTTAGGGGTCACCACAGCGGAACTCCGCTCCGCTAATGATTGGCAGTAGATTTTCACGAATGCCTAGGTGCCAGCTTGATGTTCAACCTTCAACGAAGGCACACCCATTTATGCATGTCTTTCAAATGCCCACCCAACCGCGGGGAGGACATGCAGACTCCACACAGAAGGAACTCCCCGCACTCCAACCAAGAATCGAACAGGAGAACCTCTTGCTGTGAGGCAACAACACTACCGCTGCACCACCGCGGAAGTATAGCCTAATGCTTATGTACAAACCTATAAAAGCAGAGTACTCCAAGCAGATCTAGCACTGCATTAAGTGCGACATTTTTGCATCTACTATGGAGATTCAGTCTTCATTAATCCTTAGGAGAGAGTCCACTGAAACATACCCTTGATTACCAAAACTCCAAAAGAAAATCTGGATCTGGATTCCAGAAGCAGTGAAACATTTATAACGTCTAACAAAGGTGTTCAGCTGGGGCCAAGTTGCTGCTGGGTAATCATCAAAAGGATGTTGTTGTTTGTCTTTCGGCTTCTTCCTGGTAAGGGGTCACCACAGAGGAACTCCGGTCCACTAATGATTGGCAGTAGATTTTTACGAAATGCTGAGGTGCCAGCTCGACACCCAACCTTTAACAAAGGCACGCCCATTTACGCACGCATGTCTTTCAAATGCTACCCAACCGAGGGGAGGACATGCAGACTCCACACAGAAGGCACTCCCAAGCCACGCCGAGAATCGAACGGGAGAACCTCTTGTTGTGAGGTAACAATGCTACTACCGTACCACCGCGGCATTTCTCATCAAAAGGTACTTTTGATAAAAGAAGCTACTGCTGTAGCAACAGCTCCAGCTATTTTTGGTAAGCAAAAGTATGCCTTCTCATATTTTTGGTAAACAAAAGTGATGCAACTTGAAAACCAGTGAGCCTGACAGAACTTAAAGAACGTTTATCCTAGTTTCTGTGAACCAAAAGAAACAGATAGTTATCTTTTCCGAAAGTCTTGATCTTGTCCACATAAGACCTAAGCTGCCTGTGAATATCTACATGATGCAAAATAAACTTTCCTTGATTAGAATAGTTTCTGAAGAACTCTACAAGTTTAACAGACTGAATAAGATTTAATGTCAGATTCAGCAGCAAACTGTAAATAAAGGACCAGTCCAAAACAAAACCCTTTCTCTGTTGAAAACCAGATACAGAGGGCTGACACACAAGGCCTGTAATGCAGAGATCCTTCTAGTTGAAGTCACAAGTACTAAGAAAAGGATCTTCCAGATCAAAAAACTCAAATCTGCAGGCATCAGTATTTCAAACAGAGGAAATATTAGTTTCTCCACAATGAAATCTAAATCCCAGAGGGGGACAAGATTCTCTGACAGGAGGGAGCAAGAGGAGCACACCATTAAAAAAAAACAAACCCTGATCAGCTGTCAACTTTCTGAAATGATAAAGGCCATTACTAATTACTTGCCTCTTTACTTATGTCTACTCTTGAATTTTTTTAAAGACAGTACCTCAAATGCAAATCTCTCCCCCACAATCACCTGTAATGCTTTGAAAAAAGAAACATGAACCAGACTTAAAGAGTACCATGATTCCAGCTGCATTTTGATTTTTCCAATAGTCTGTTTTCACTATAAATAATATTACACAAATTCTTTGCTACAGATCATGATTCTGTGCTGCTTATGCAATTTCATGACAGCCTCTTCATACTGTGCATAGCTAAAATATCAGTTTGACCCGTTTTTTATGATACAAAGTAAACCAACTATTGTTTTCTTGTTTTTTAAGTAGCTATTTCAAGGTCAACATCTGGCCATTTCACTTTCTGTGTGCACACTGGTTCTGTTATTATCATCTTGTGCGCTCAGTACATGCAATGCCTGCAAGCAATGCTTAACATCACAGTACCATTAATCATCTATATAACATAAACTTAATATCCTTGAAATATAATACATGCATATAAAGTAACCTTGTTGTGTTGAAAACAACACCGCGACATTTGTCAGTTAACCAAATGCTGCCAAGATAACTCTTGTTTAATCCCTGGAATGTCAGGCTGCCCCTCATGCTACTTGTTATCCCTGTAATCGGAACTTGGAAAAGCATGTGCTACACTGACTGTTTAATTCATCTGTGCAGTCCTTTTTTTTTTTTTCCCATTTCTCAGTTATTAATCCTTTCTGCCTATTGAATAAACGAAGTATATATGTGAGCTTTCTGGGATCACCATTTACATTTACTTTATTTTTGGTAACTGGGAAACATTTAACAGATACAGGCATCTTGATATTTCCCAAACAACGCAAAATAACTAACCAAATAAAAACCACCTAGGGAAGAAAGAAATTAGAATCAAATAAAGAAAGTTAATGAAACTGTTGGACGTGCTAATAATAGTGAAAAACATTTACTTCTGTATCTGAAGTTTGATGAAAGAAGTTCTGCTAAAGAAAATGGCCCATTTTCATGTGGAATCTAGGAAGTAACATACACTATAAGCAATACATTAAGTATTATCCATAGGTTACTCAGTACTTTGATTAACCTGTCACACAGTAAGCTGTCACATCCACCAGTACAGTATAGCTAGACTGGCAAAAGAATTTCATATGCTCTATAAACAGTACTTTAACAATCATCTACACTCAACTACATTCAAAATACAATCAACAGTCGCCATTATAAGTATGAAGGAAATGCATGAAATTAAACAGCAGTATGATGTGACTGCACAAAATGATTCCATGAGAAACTGAGAAGAAAATAAGCAAGAGTGGGAGGACAGAAGACACAAAGTACTGGGGAATGTGAAAAAGTGCATATTGAGTAAAGTATGAAAGTGACAGAAATGTATTTGCATAGCGCAGCAACAGCGGTAGAGAAAAAGTGCAGTGATTTTGGCCAGAAATGGTAGCATTTGACTTCAATGGATTAGATAACTGAAATGTATGTACACTTGGCTTTATACAGCAGGTATTTCAACGTCTACAGAGAAAATATGCTGCTAAGAGGACAGCTGTCGTTATTACTGCTGACTCAAAGGACTTGATTCTCCAGTTCATTTCTTGGTTGGGTTACCTTCTGCCTGGAGCCTGTATGTCTTCCCTGTGTTCATGTGAGTTTTTTCTGATGTACTCCAGTTTCCTCCCATATGTCCGTGCAGGTGAATTAGAAATACTCGGATGTTCCTATAAGTGTGTGTGTGTCTGTGTCTGTGAATCCCATGATCTGCTGGTATCATACCAGAAATATTTATTTGTTTTATGCCCGCTGCTTGTTCAAAGAGAATCTAGTCCACCTGCAACCCTGATCAGGACACAATAGGTATCAGAAAAAGAATGAATGGATGTTATCCTGTTGTAATTCCTTAATGGTTTATGAGAACCTCAATTGACTAAATGTATATTAGCATGTGTTCCTACCATACCTTTTGCCCCATCTGTCAATGGCATTTTTGCAAGCATGGATTCAGTAACTGTCAATGTTCAACCACAGAATTATGACAGTTAAGTGGCAATCAAAAAATGCACAGATAGACACAAAAAAATCACACACACACACACACACACACACACACACACACACACACACACACACACACACACACACACACACACACACACATCCTTTTACTGGGATATACTAAAGGTGTGTGTGTGTGTGTGTGTGTGTGTGTGTGTGTGTGTGTGTGTGTGTGTGTGTGTGTGTGTGTGTGTGAGATACAACCATTCACTGCCTATTGGTAAGCAGCTTACATGCACTCACTGCACCATTGACATATCCTATGTTAGAATCAACAAACCAGTTAACATGGACAAAATGGGACTGCCAATGTCACATCAGTGACCAAAACTCTTATGTGGGATCATTAACATGTAATACAATAGGTTCTGCACCAGTTCATTGCAACTGTGGCATCCTAGGAATTTTACCTTCCCTCAAGATGCAGAGGAATTGGAAGTGGCATACAAAAGTACCATGGTTAGGAGGAGCAGGGGGGACTCTCTCCTTACAAAAACACCTTTTTATAGTAGTTGAGGTTGACTACTGTTTACAGCTAAGTGTTTAAGGTGTTTTGCAATTGCATTTATGAGGACCATGCCTCTAAACTTTCCCTGTCCATCAAAAAAGTTTTGATGATTACACTCAGTCAGTAATACCAAACATTAGAGTTTTATACTTATTATTGTTTAGAAAATGCACATTGCTATAAAACTTGTTGTTCTATCTTTTTACATGAAATAAAGTAATATTTAAAAACTGAAAATGTCCCTGATTTTTGGCTTTTTTCTCCCCCCAATGCATGTGCGCACACACACACACACACACACACACACACACACACACACACACACACACACACACACACACACACACACTATTTTTGGCATTGTCCAGACTTTTTGAACAAAGTTGAGAGGCATGATGAGGACTGAACTATTCAAAATAGTCATAGTTTCTTTAGAGACACCCATGCGGATATGCTAACTGCATTTGCTTGTTAACGAAAGCAGTAGAATAGTTTAATTGATGCATTTCAGCCATGAACTAGGCAAAGGACAAACACAGTAATTCAGAGACTATGGTTCAGCCAGGACAGTAAAACAAAAAAAAAAATCAGAAAAACAAGAAGCCTACTAACAAGCTTAATCCCTAACCCCTTCTTCCAGCATTTAATATTTAAACTCAGTCTTAACAACTAAGTAGAGAATTTATAAGACTGACTGTATACCCCAAATCTACAGAATGACCAATGTCTAATTTATGTGAACACACAAAGGCATCTTGGACATCGATGGGGAGATTCTTTCACAATCGTTTGGACAAGTACTCAGTACATTCTGTAAGTATGTATAAAATGTACTGATTTGAGGTTTGTACAGTGATAAGTGCATGCACATGATGAAAAGCAGATCATATAAATCCTGCTTTTGCCTGTCTACTAACCAGAAGGCAGTAATCCAGTTTGGAAACCTGCACCCAAACTTTATTTTTGCTTTCTGTTATTAAAAAGCCAGTATGTTGTAGTCAATGAATAAACATTGTGTCCCATCCAACTGCCATATGAACTTAAAGATATTGCTTTGCAGGACTTATGCATTCAAAGTATTTATAGGCAAGGTTGATGTAATGAGGGGCCACCATACTCAAGCTGTGCTATAAAACCTTCCTGCAAGTTGTTTCATGAGCTTCTAGACAAAGAATTATGCTGACCTTAGAACAAACTGCAACTTTCCTGCTGTGTTTGTTTTGAAACTAGGCATCATACCTATAAGCAAGAGTGTGATCCCACCGAATACATCAATACTTATATGAATGAACAGTGTCAGTGTACTCCTCATTACGGCCATTAAAATCCCGATTTACAGATACAATTTGGAGCTTTGGACTGGTATGAAGCACTATAATTTTTGCTTTGGCCATATTAGGAACCAAACAAAAGTAAAATCAGTGTATAAAGGTTGACTATTCACATTTAATATAACTGTAACAAATGTATAGAAAACGACCATCACAGCTGGTTAAAAAAAACGAATTTCCAGATCAACAAGGTAAGCGCTTTTAAGCCACAAGGTGCTTCTTCAGACCTAAATTGCTGCTCTTGCAATCAGCATAAAAACTCATTGTTGTAATTCATTCAGAAACTGGATGTTTAACCTGAGTAGTGGACCAAATGAATTTACAAGTACTGCACAAATGACAAGGAAACGTCCCCAAATGCACTTAAAACTTCTTAACTGTAGCTGTACATTATCTAAGCATGTTTCAGTTTATATGTCGGTTGCTGTTTTGGAGTTAATACCTTTGAATTTGGGGGGATCTAATAAATAAAATGGAATGTATTGAATTAAAGTAGATTTTACATTTGTAAGCAGATAGAAGTCCCAGCTTGAATGATATTGTTTCCTTAAAGCCGGTTTTAAAATCACATGACTTGTTTCATTAATTGTACTTGTTAGATGTGCATAAATACTCTGACTGTTTTATTGATGTACTGATGGCCTGAAGAAGTGCCTTGTGGCGTGAAAGCACTTACCTTGTTGATCTGTATTAAATTTGTTTTTCATCCAGCCATGGTGGTCGTTTTCTCTACTTTGGTCATATTAGCCCTGAGATTTGTCTTCAAAGATTGCCTGAATGTTTTTCTAAGGTAATTTTGAAGCTCCATCTCAGTGACTGTTTAAGAAAAGGCAAACATGAAAACCAGGTGTTGTGCTTATAGTAAACTGGCAAGACTACAGACATCTCAAATCAATACAATGAACAAGAAGGAAGTAGAACTGGGAGCCTAAGACTGCAACTGGACAGCATCCAAGGAACTACATGTGGTGTATGAAACAACATTTTTATTCTCATCTTATGTAATATCTTTGTTACACCATGGCTTGTTCAGTCCAATAGATCTGATTGGCTGAAACCTGCTATCTACCAAAAGTGAGTTCTTTAATCACTCAAGGTAAGGAAAAAATCCCCACTGTCTCTTATCACAGAAATGTAAACAAATGTCAGCCATTTGCATTTCCTGTTAATTCATCTGCTTTTGGTAACTCAGCAATTATTAAAAAAAAAAAAACACAGACCTGCTATATTCAGACAAAGCTGTAGTACCTTAAAGCAATAGCAAATATATAGAATATAAGAGCAGTTCTGCTAGACTTATTAAAGTAACCTAAATAAAAGTATTTCAGAGACTAAACTGTCAGGAGAATGTGAACCCACTTACCAATATTATCATCTTCCTACATAGACTCCCACTACCAGTATACAGTATATTGGTATCCCAATATCAGTATGGTAATACCAGTATTACCAGTAGCAGTATTGCTGTTCCCCATCAATTGAAATCAACTAGTCTAAAAGTAATTCTAAAAAGGGCACATTTGACTGCAATCAGGGGATTTTGCAACAGCCTGCTAGTGTCACATTTTAGATGCAGCTTTTGTGTGTGTGTGTGTGTGTGTGTGTGTGTGTGTGTGTGTGTGTGTGTGTGTGTGTGTGTGTGTGTGTGTGTGCGCGCGTTGGTGTGTTTTTATATGCATCTCTGCATCTGTCTGTTTATATGTGGGGGGGTGTAAATATTACAGACTTGTAAATGGACGTACTCTGTCCTATATTTAAAATATCATAATGCAGTCTGTCAGAATGACTAATTCTAAATGATTTTATTATGTCTACTACTACTACATGCTGTCTTTATTAATGAGTGACCTGTAAAATTCTATGTCTGTATGCTCCTGAGCATCCACCACTATCTATATAAAATTAGACAGTTGACTAAACACTTCTTACATAACTTAACTTGTAGTATTCTTAAAATATTTTATAACAAACTAATAGGAATGGTAACACAGACTAAGGACGGTTTCCTTTTTTGCTGTAGAATACAACAGCAAAATAAAAATAAAATTAAATAGACTAACAATTTATCTAGCATATAACCAGCAAAATAAATAAACCACAACAGGTATGAATACATACTATTGTAACTCATACCTAAAGATGGTGTACTCCTTCAACTTTTCTTAAGAACTTACGGCAAGTCTATCATGTCCTATCTGTTGAATCATAAGACTTGACGGATTCATTTAAACACTCTGGTCAGACCCAAATAAATGACCCCTATCAACAGACCACTGTGGTGTATAATCTGCAGGATTAGTATCATATGCCAACATTTTGCAAAGTGCGTTTGTGGAACAGAATCTATTAATACCGAATACAGACAGTACAGAGGTGGTTGGCAGCAAACTAGTTTTGTCAAAATCAATAAACAAAGAAGTATGAAAGCATCTAGGATGCAAGTCTCAGATGTTGTGAAAATTGTGCCTGTTTATTGAATCTTCTAGTTTTTTTGGCGAAGGCAAGAGTTTTTCTGAAGGTGATGCAACTGAAGGAAGAACAGAATTCCTGGCATGCTTGAAACGTGTTGCCCTTTTTTAATGGAATAATAAAACAAAGCTTATTATAATAATTGATGATATGAACCAGTTTGAAATGAGAACATCTTTTCTGATGATGTTCTTTCTTTAAAAATGTTTGTTTTCATGGACAGCAGCTATAGCTGATGTCCCATATTCACAAATCACTGATGAACAGCAAATATGAAGTGATGCCGTGATGCTTGTTATTTTCAATACTGTATAGCCTTAGAGGTAGTAATACGTTGAATTTAGTTTGGATGGTAGGAGAGTGACAAACCCAATAACATTTTGGACATTTTAATTCTTTTTTTTTTTGTATGAGTTTGTATCTTTGATAGTTTTATTACTTTTTTATATGTGGCAGAGTTTCTGCTTGTTGTGTTTTGTCCCTGCTGTTGTTCAACTGACTTGCATTCTTAAACCTGTACTGCTATATACCCTGAAGGTGGCAGTTTGGGTGAAGAGTAGTTCAGTTTCTTGATAAAATTGCAAATGAATGTAGTTTTGACAGACAACATTTCATTGAATTTTGGGTTACTGGCTGGAATTCAGAAAGGATTACCATCAGCTGGAAGACTTATCCCCAGTGGCTCCCTCCTCAGTGTAACCCCTTCCCATTCACAGATTGCCTACCACTGTGGTTACCTGCCGGTGAGAGCATCAGTAGAGAGGACAGTCCTGCTGGCTGTGTTGGATGTTAATAAGGCAGTCTGGGTGAATGGCTAATGCTAATTATCTGTGTACTCTCCCCAGAAATCTTTGCAACTACTTATTTAATATACCCAGCACAGCAATTCAGAAAAGAAACTCAGCTGCATACATTACTATGGTGGCAGAAAATGTTAACATTGTCAAAAGACAGCAATCAGCCATTGACTTCAATCGAAGAAATCGCAGTGCAGCTAAGTTTGGAGAAGTTCAATGGAGACAAGGGGGTAGGGGGTGTTTTAGTGCATATATGTGCATGTGAATGTCTGTGTCACTCTGTAAGGGGATGAATGGAGATAGCTGAATGTATATGTATGTGTGAGTGAATCTGTGTCTCCCTGGGTGATCTCTGTAGGGGAGTTAGGTTGGGAAGTGACAGCATACCTCTCAACATGCAGACACTGATAACAGGAACAAAGGCACTTGAAAAGTAGGTACATCCAGCCAAAAATCTTGACATCTAATTAGTGTAAAATCTGAATGCCAAATAGCATCTAACTCTTCCCACTTTGAGTGGTAGTGCGAGATATGACTTATTAACACATGTTTAAAAAAATAAGAACATGACAAAAATGATGGAAAAATATAGGCAAATTATGAAAGAGGGTAACTTACGGTTGAACAAAGTTTGAACTCTCTTAAACACTTAAAAGAGAGTTCAACCCATCGATGATCGAAGTTCCTCCATATGAAATCACTGTTGGCGAATTCTGACAGCAGTGATGTCCTTTTTTGGCGAAATTTCCCCTTCTTCAAGTTGGTCTGACAGTGGAGTTGAAATGTATAAGTTTGGAGGAGTGGAGGGCTTGCCCCCAAATCAAGGTGGTACAGTGGGGCTTGCCTTCTTCAAAGAACACTCAGACTAATGGGATTTTTTTTTCAGATTTATTTTTCCAGCAAATGCTGTTTAGGGATTCTGATCTTTGGCACATCCAGTTTCATACGCTCATAGTGGAAACACCAAAGAGACAGTGTAAAATCTGCAGACATTAATGAACTGAAAAATCCTGTTGTGCAAGGCCATTTACTTTTGAGTCTGAGAAAAGCAGATGTAATATGTGTTTTCTCTTTCATAAAATTATTGGTGCGACTAGTATGTTGCTCATGTGTGGTTTTCTGTGAACTGGACAGCTTCAAAAATTATGTGTGATGAGGAGGATTCAGAAACTTGTGTGAAGGGATAAATCAAGCCTTAAGGTAGGGACATACCTCCAAAATAGGTACATCATGTGCAGGGGTAAACTGGGCCTGAAAATAGAAACTTTCCTCCAAAATAGGGACAGCTGAGAGGTTTGATCAAGAGTGTAGATGTGTGTGTGTGTTGGAGAGGGTGAATGGGTGTGTGTTTTCCTGAGTCCAGTGGAGAGTTTGGGAGTTTTTTCAAGTTGACTGGATGTGTGTGAGGGATGTCTGAATGTGCATGGGTGTGTGTAAGAGACAGAGAGAAAGAGAGAGACATACTATAGAAGGGTGCCTGTGCCAACATGATGCATCGGCCACCAAAGTAAACACTACCAATATCACAGGTCTGTGATTCAGAGACATGCTAATAAGAAGATAAAGATGCCCTCCTCATCACAGTTAAAGTCTGCTCTGAAGTGCATTTTCTACCAGTCGTGTAAACTGGCCTACTTACATTAGACAATTTATGTGAATGGTAGGGATGTCTCTGAATCTCAGAGACTGACTTATCACATGATCTAAAAATGAGAATCATGTTAAGTTTACCATTAACTCAGTGAGTTACAATTTGGAATTCTAGTGGTGGTCACTGCTATTGGGGATTTGTCCTTTTACACAAGTTGCAGTTACCTCATAATTCATTACATTAAGTTAGGTATGCAGGACTGTAGCCCTCAAATGGGGGACCCCCTGAATAATGTTTGAGGTGGTAGGTTTTTCTTATTGTCTTCAATTTTAAGACTTTACTAGACTTTCATGAATTGCTGGTGTACATCAAGTTAGGTATGCAGGACTGTAGCCCTCAAATGGGGGACCCCCTGAATAATGTTTGAGGTGGTAGGTTTTTCTTATTGTCTTCAATTTTAAGACTTTACTAGACTTTCATGAATTGCTGGTGTACTAAGTGTGACTGAATGGGTCTGCAGTAAAATGTGTACATTTTGTTTAAGAAGACTAGTACCTGTCTGGCAAAGTAAAACAATGTGGAGATATAAGTGAAGAATAACTGAGACAGTCATGACTGTCATGTCTGAAGATAGATGAAATCTACAGTTATGGTAAAGGTGTGAGGAAGCACTAAATACTAATAGTGCAGGTATTTGCTATGTTAAGCATGAAAGCCTGCTAAGGTGCTATTTTGATATAACTGCATGTTAGGCAGTGGTGTACAGAATGAAAAGTGAGTTATGTGTAAAGATATTTGCAAAGAAGTTATTAGTGCCCATTTTAAGTGTTGTTTGAACATGGGGGAATAGGTGTTCACAGTTATGCATTGTATGTTAGTGGGAATAGACAAAGAATGTCTTGTTCCAAAGTTAAGGCAGATCAGTGATTTTTCAGCCTTTTGTGATGGCAGAACCCTTTAGAAACAAACATACTCATCAAGGAACATTGTGCATTCTACCTGCTAAAACCAGACTATTACATAGTTATTTTGCAATTATTCTATGTTTACAGTTGCATAACATCAGCCAAATATAAAGCTAGCTCAATGAAAGCTATCTAACAAACTGTAGCAAGTGCTATATGGGGATACCGGGTCAACTTACTTGCCAACTGAGAAATTTGTGTGGAGATCAAGAAGCAGTGGTTAGAATCAAATATGAAATAACTGACTATTTCAAGACTGCTAAGGAGTACAATAAGACTGTATATTGTCACCCTACTTATTCATTTTATATGCCGAATATATCATGCAAAATGCTGGGTTCAATGAATCAGATGCTGACATTACAGCTGCCAGAAGAAATAATAACTACTTCACATATACAGATGCTATCACTGATGGTAGAAAGTAAGGAAATGTTAAAGAGCCTATTGGTGATTATGGATGAAGAAAGTACAAAAGTTGACTTGTTACTCAATGCCAAAAAAAATATATGTCATCTATCCCTATCAATATTCTGCAAATAGATGATGAAGTCAAAACAGTGACAGATGTTTTTTCCTAGGCTCAAACATCACTGCATATGGCGACTGTAGTCATGAAATTAAAAGATGTTTGCTTTTTGTAAGGAAAGCAATGGTAAATCTGGATAAAAATTTAAAGAACAAAGATATCACATTGTGAACAAATATCTGTAAAGTGACGGCTTGATTTTCCTAGTAATAACATATCTCTGTGAAAGTTGGAATGTAAGGCCTTACGCTGGAGCATCAATACGTTTGGAGAATTTTGTGGACTGCAAGAAGATCAAATCAATCAGTACTTAAGGAAATACATCCAGACTGTTTGCTAGAAGGCCTGAAAGCAAAACTAAAATTCAAATATCATGGCCACATAATGCAAAGACGGTATTCACTACAGAAAAAGATGCTGGGAAGGAAAGTAGGCAGAAGAAGAAGGGAGTGGCATTATTAAGGCAATGAACATGAATCTGCAAGAACTCAGAGCATTTCCTGACAAGAGTGGCCTTTTGTCCTAAAATCATTGAGATCACAAATAGTTGGAATTCACCAAACAACTATAAAAATGAAAGTAGCACAAGTGCATTTTTCTTACAAATGAGAACTTTATTAAAGCAACATAATACCAAAATACATGCAACCATGTCATTTGACAGTAGGAAAAAACATCATTCAGTAAATACACATGCAATGCCTTTATTGAACCTTGGAACATTAAAAAGTATTTGTGAAACAAAGTAAGAACACATTCCAATATTCACTAAAAATGAGGCATACTTAGAATCTTTATTAGAGTACAGGACTTTATGTACATAAATGTAAAGCAATTTGTCCATATCCACAGACCCTATTTTCCAAGTTTTAAAAATTACTAATCTAGTCCACATTTTCCCAATACCCATAAAATAATATGCTTTATCCTCTATCCCTAAGAAGCACAATGCACTTATAATGTCAATAATAAGAAGGCATAGGCATAACCTCTTCTGATAGGAATATTCATATGCTCTGCTATTGCTCATACTACACTATCTCTAGTTGTGGACTCTTTTCCCACATTTTTTTCTTCCCAGATGTACTGCTTTCTATTTAATGTAATACTTTTAAGTCCATTCTACATCTTCTTATGTTGCAGTGCATCAGCTTTGTTACAGAACTGAGGGCTGTCAACAATGCGGTATAATTTACCGTTCTTCTGCGGTGTCACTTGTAAACACATTGAAAAGAGATAGCCTTAGTATTAATGCGTGCTCTATCTAACCCATGCTTTAATCTTCATGTGCTATCTTCACATCTTCTGTGCCCTTTTACTGTTCATATCATGACTAATATCTCATGACCCAAAAAATTGTAATGCTACCTACCAAAGTTCCACTTCAATGGGGTTGCCATCATCAGTGGCTTCATCCTTTACTGCCATCATCCCGAAAAGCCAGGATTATATTAATTTCTAATGTGGCAAAACGTAAAAGAAAAAAACAACTCAAAAGACACTTTTAGATAATAATCAGGACATTCAGCATGAAAATTAAAATTGTTCTTGAAGACTACTGCTCCCATGTACAGAAGTTTCTATTGTTCCTGCAAATGCTTTAAGGTCTCTGGCAGTGAACAGAATGACATCACAACATACTGCAACAAAATGTGACACTAATTCGGCATCACATGACAGCAGTAATGAAATCAGATCTTTGTGCACCATTTTAATGTGCTGTTCATAGATTTCATTGCTGTTAACCTGTCTACATTTTTAATTAACTTTTATAAGCATAGGCATCTATGTACTGGATGTTAATGAAACGGGCTATTTTAACACCTACTGAAATTTGCAGTAGAACTCCTATTAGATGCCACAGAACCATAGGGTTCTGTAAAACACTGGTTGAAAATTAGCAGGAAATATACCAAAGTCAGCAACATGTCTGACTGATGGCATTTTTTTTTACTTTTAAGGAATCACTGAACGTGTCATCACTGATGTTCTCTAGAGCAACTTACAAATGTCTGAATGTTATTTCCATACATAAAGTCATGCTGGCATCTAAAAAGTAAGCAGTATTTTAGTATGTACGTCTTTAAATGGTCCCTTCCCTGTCTGTGAACAATAATAGTGGAAGCTAAACCAAGGAATGGTGTTTCTTTACCTTACCAGATTCACCTACCTTAAGAAATGGGACTAGTATTGCATACTTTCATACCTAGGTAGCAATCATGACAGTATGCAACAGATTAGGTTTGTGTTCAAATTGTTTACCATTAACTTCTGTGTGCAGCTACACAATTATGGGGTACATAATCTCAGTCCCTGCATTCTCATACCCAGAAAGACAAAACTGTTTTGTCTCCTTTTTCTTTAAAATTTCTGAAGAAAAATGGGGTACAAAATATCATGGATCATGAAGTTAAATCACTGCAAGTCTACCCAAGATTTAGAGTAGAGTAATGTAGACTGAGCCTGAACATGCAAACCACCACTAGCAATAGTGTAAAACTGTAACCCGATGGTCCCAAATAAGGCTCTATCTGACAGTAGATCTATTCCTCTCCAAAAGCACTGGGGGTCTATAATGAACTTGGCTTATAGGACCATACTACAGAGGGTCTTCTTCCACTTCCTTGCCTTCTGCACTTATTTCTAAACAGAGTATACTCATTAAACAGGTTATCTATTGTGCATGCAATGCTATGGGCAGCACAGTGGCTTAGTTGTAAGATCTGTGCCTCGTAGTTTTGGAATGCAGAGTTCAGTTCTAACCATTGTTTACCACATCTGTAGCATTTTGCATGCTTTCACTATGCATTGCTAAGTTATTGACAGGTACTTCAGTTTCCTCAAGTATCCTAAAAACTTGATTGCTGACTGGAAACACAAAAATTATTCATACATGTTATAGTTTTGATTGCCCTTGTGGATCAAGTTGTGATTTCCCCTCCCTGGGCCAGAAATCAAGGAGCCTCGATCCTCACCACTGACACTGGAGAGGGGTGTTCACTTGGAACAAAAATGGATGCACCCAGTATTTCTAGACCCAGCTCTCCGCATCAAGCACAATTTCCCTTAAGAGCACACAGGAACACATTCAGTCCGGGGTCTGGGTTTCTCTATCTGTCTCCCTGCAGGTCCCCAGTCAGACTCCCCCTGGTACAGCTATAGAGGTTAGAACTCAGCTGAGTGTCCAAGTCAAGTTTTCCACCTCTCTTTCTGTGAAACCAGTACGTCTTGCCCCTGCTCCAAGCAGCTGACACAGACACACACACACACTTTTTGAGACTTGATTTTCACACACACACACACACACACACACACACACACACACACACACACACACACACACCCCTTGGGAAAGCTGGCACAGATTTACTAGCTATGCTCCCTTCTATTCAGGCTATAGGGTAGTTACACTGGCACCAGGCACTACAAAGCCAGCTACTCTAAGGCTCTTACAAGGATACCCAATTATAATGAGAATGAGTAAAATTAAAATTCATACAAATGATAATGTATGGCCAATGAGGTAAGGCTTTCAAGAGTGGCCAGAGCTGTCACCAACTATATATAATTATTCTCAGAGATTAAACTGTTCTCTAAAAGACCAGATACAATGAGAAGTTTAAATATATTTAATAATAAATAAGAAAATAATATGAAAATACCAAAAATCTATGTACAATAAACACTACACTTTCAATCACAGGAAATATAAAAAATAACACGTGAACAGGTTCATACAGTTACAGAAAAACAATACTTAACTAATCTCACTATGTTTTCCTGACTGAGCTAAATAATTATTATTCCCTGGCTACTTATTAGAGCAAGGAAAGATGAAATAGGTGAGAGATCCTTCTTTGTCAGGTTACAAAAACAGAGTGCTCTGAGACTTCAGTCTCACCTAGTATTAAACATTATTTTTAGTTATGGATTACGGCATGACATCACATACATCTGGTCATTTGACTTCTGTTTCCCATGCTTCCCCTTGGCTAGAAGCTGTCAGGATTTGGCACATATGTGTCAATAATACACACACACACAGAGCCTAGCTAAGATCTGCTGTAGTCTTAAAACAATTTCAAACCTCCACCCTTCCAGAGTAGCAATTAGTTCACCCCAATGACAATGCAGGAAGCTTCCTAGTACAGATTTTTAGTCTCTGGTTGCATTGAGAACTGTAGGATACAATCTTTATGGCCTAAGTCAGGTAATTTAATTTCAAACTGTTTTCGAAGTTTGAGATTAACCTCTTCTCTTCCACTATCCTCTGTTAAAACATATACATTTAAACATTTACAATAATACATGCATATTTCTTTCTCTATCCAGCAGGGCACACTGTTGGTACATTTTTAATACAAGCAGCTTTACAAATATATTTTTCAAGGATTACTATAAAAAGCTGAAAGTCAGATTCCAAATTTGGCAATGTCACTTGTACAGAGTGTCGTAAATCATCAATTTGACTTCCACATTCGAACAAATTTGGAATGTCAGGAGGTGACATCATACCATCATAAAGTTGTTCTGAAACTGCTGCACGAATTGTATGCCTAAAGCACAAGTTTTTACAGTACTGAAGGGGGCAATCCCCCCTGCACTCCCCATGTAGGGGGCTGTGCCCCCCACCCTCTGCAAATGATGTATTCGAACTCCGAGATTGCACTACAGTGAGGGAAAAGAGTAAATTTCCTGATCCCCACTGTAGTGCGATCTGTTATCAGAACATCGCATGCACATTAGCGAATGAACACTACCATTTTCAGAATGGCATTATAGAAACTGGAAAAGACGCATTCAACCACCCCAGTTTCATGCAAGTGCCATTCCACATTTTGAGAGTAACCCATTTTTCAACACAATTATCTGTACAAATCAGTTTGATATACAAATGACGTATAATTCTTTACAAAATTCCAGCTAGCTGTACTGGCATATGCTCCACATCAACTGCCCTACTTCTCCTGGCATAGCTGGCAATACCTCACATCGAAACACAAGTCATGGCTGAAAGAGGTCCAGAAAGGACCAGCAGACTTACCTAACTAAGAAATGGATAAAACATGCACAATAAATAAATAGACAACACAGGCAAAGACAGACTTTTTGAAATGTTTAGTCACATAGGAATTTTCTTAGCCATTTTGACTACATTCCTCATCTTCACAGGTGCTCTTCCTTAAAGCTGCAAGTGAAGAGCTGAAACAATCCAGGAGAGGTAAATACCTGCTGCATGGAAAAGTGACTTTTTGTCTAATCATTTTTTCCTTCTAAAACTGAGATATTGGTGACAGCTAAAGGACATTCATAAGATAAAGGCTTATTCTTTTTGTCTTCTACTTGTAAAACAGAAATAGGGGCATTCAAGAAACATGCTATCATACCACTATGAAATGTTCAGTCTAATCTTTTAGCTATTGCCAAGCAGTTAGTGAATGAATGTCTGAAGGAGAACTGGGCTGATAAATTCTGACATAATTTGCATCATACCCTATAAGGAACTTTCATTCGAACTATAACATTGGTCAGTCCAAGTCAGATGAATTATAATATGACACCTGGCAAGGTAGATAATCTAGTTAGGGATCAACAACTTGAGAGGTGATAATTGCTGCAAATTATAGAGTTTGTTACCTTCAACTGGATTATAAACTAGGTAGGCCTGTGGAAGTATGAAATATGGTAGCCCTTCCTAGAAATAAAATAATGTTGAATATGCAGCGCATAAGGCTTCTTTACTCATTTCATCTTTCACCCATTACTCATTGCAGCCAAGAAACACCCATGTTTGCAGTGAATCACTCAACCTTAAGATACTTATGGACCAACAACATAAATTGCCCTTCTTATCCTCAGGCATATCCTTCTCAAAGCAATGGAATAGCTGTGCATTGGGTCAGGTTATAATGAGAAATTAAGCTTTAGCCATGCCTCATAAAGAAACAAAGAGAAACAGACTATGAAACACACAGACAGAACAATAGTAACTGGGACATCCAAATTTCAAATTCCCCTATTTTAATGAAATAGGTAATAGTTTATGTTTACAGCTGAATTTTCTTCATGTTGTTTGATGTGACACTCTGTGGTGTAATAAGGTCTCACATGAAAGAGAAGTATAAAAAATAATCAAGCATGTGAAGACACAGTAATCATCTTAAAAATAAGGCAGTGCAGGGTGTGGGTTATTAAGCAATAAAATAAGTTCTGTATTTTGTTAAATCATGAACTGAAACTGAGTATTTTAACTTCCCAGGAGTGATGTTACAGACAGCTCAGCTGTGCTATACAGTAGTTAATCTCCAATAAAAAAAAAAATTATGGCCAAACCTCAAATCTAAACCAAAGACAGCTGGAAGTTGTTTAGCTGAACTGGTCAAGTTCAGGGCCCTGTAGTTCAGTTTATTTAACTTCATTTTACAGCAGATTATAGTTTATTTCTTTATAACTCTGCACACAGTGCTGCCAAAGGGCCAGCAATGTCACTTCAAAATCAACATAAACATGTCATTATTCCTAGAACACATGGCTTCACACACAGTACTTCTGAAATAAATTCTAACAAATTGTTTTATCATCTTTACAGTTATAAATTCATGGATGCAGAGGGTCTAGTAATGTAAGAGGTTCATTCATTCCTTCCTTCCTTTTCTATTGCTCACTTTATACGTTTTAGGGTCTTTGGGAGCTGGAGCCTACACTTGTGTTCAGTGGGGTGTAAGGCACATAAACTGTCCTACACAGTTTGCTGATCCATCACTGGATGTTCACCCATCCTCATTCGTGCGTATCACATACCTTATGTGCAACATAAAGATCACCAATTAACTTGTATACAAGTCTTTAGAATGTGAGAAGTAACCGGAGCACCATGCACAGACCTGCACTGGCGCATGGAGGACATGCTGCCTCGTCACAGATGGAATCCTTATCAGGAGCTGAATCAAAGAATTAGGCACTGTGGGGAAGCAATGACCACTGCTATAAGAAGTCTGGACCCGTCTGTCTGAAGCTACCTATTGTCAAAGACAAAAATGGAGGTACAGACTTCCTGAAAAGATTAAGGGTTTGTAACAGTGGGAAGGGAAGTCTTATAAGCAGTCAAACCTGTTTATTAGACTATCTTTCATTCTGGGGGGGGGGGTCCTCCTTTCTTTTTGGAACCTCCATGTGTTTGTTTTGTTTCTGAAAAAAATATATATAGTGGCAGCATTAAACCCCTTGGAAAATTTGGTAAAGGAGGGCTTAAAATCTGACAAATGTATTTAATTAGCTTACCTCTCTCATCACACATTTTAAGGACTTCTTTAGCAGATGGTCCAAAAACTAGCACTCTGAGGGAGTAATCAAAATTTCAGCTTTGGCATCCTCAAGAAGGTTTTGAGTATGCAACCAAGCAAACCTTGTCATAACAGTTCCAGTGGTAGCAATCCTGCATGTGGTATCAGCAGAATCATAAGCACATTTCAAACAGTGGGGAGCCACTTAAGACACAGAAGCAATAAGGTTAGATAAAGAAGATGTTTTCCTTAGAAGAAGAAACAGAAGCCATAATAGTCTTCCTGCTCTCAAAAGACACAAGCATAAACTTTAACACGTGGGCATGACAACTGAGAATACTAAAAATAAGTCTTGCAGAAGAATACACTTTTTGCCCAAATCCATCAAAAGCATTCTCTCTCTTGTCAGAAGGTCGAGGGTTAGTATTAACCAGATGTTTAGCAGCAGCTAGGGTCACCAGAGCAATAGCTGCTGGGTTTGATCTGAGATTAATAAATAAAAACTTACATGACTGAGGAAATTTATGTAATCTATCTGCTTTCTTAGGGGCAGCAGAATGACTATCAAGCAAGTTACAGGTTTTGAAAAAAAAAATCCTCCAATGCTGAAAGAACAGGAGGAATTGGAGTAGGTTCAGAAAATTCCAGTTACAATAAATCATATAACCTCTTCAGGGACAGTGGAATGCCATTACGTTCCAGTTGAAAAATTACAGAAAAAGAAAATACTTCAAAGGGACTGGCAAAGGCCACATTCTCTTCAGAATCTGAATCAGAAACCTGAGGAGACAAAACAGAATATATCTCTTCACAGTCATTTTGTTGTTCAAAATCTTGAATGTCTTCAGAAAATGTAGAATCTATTTTTCTTTTACCAGAAACAGCTGAACTGGAAGAGTCAAGAGTCTGAACTAAACCTTGAGCTAAGCCCAATAAATCGCTCCTGCCCAAAGTAAATGAAGTACAAGAAGACATATGTATAAGGGTTTTGCCTCATTTTGGCAGGAATTTCTAAAGAAGCAGTAACACTTTTCCCAGGTAAAACCACTGCATGGATAAGTAATGCATTTTGGCAAATTTACTGCTCCTTCTCCCAGGACTGACAAGAATGGTTCTCCCTCATGCTCCAAGGACAGTCCAATACCCACAGAGGATGTATCTAACCCTTGGTCCATGGTGACTGTAGTAACTACACCAGAGACAACCAAGGAAAATGATGAATGGTCTGAGAAACCAGAAATGGCTACAGCAGAATCATTCATCTTTGGATTATGCACTTCAGCAGCCTGCTATGGTGACAAAGGCTGTTTATTAATGTTCTTTCTGTGTCTGACAGAAGGAAGAAACAAGGAACTGGTAGATTGTTCCATGGCAAAGCCAAAAAAGCTGCCTGATTCTTGGGGAAGCTTGGCAGTAGTAGTCAGTAAAATAGTTAAGTAGCAAAAAAGTCACTTTTTCCACCGAAAAGCACAGTAAAAAAGCACTTTACACACTAATTCCAGCTCCTAAAAACAAAACAACACAACTTTTACCTCAGAAAAAGTTGACTTTTCCTCAAAAGTGAAATGTTACTAAAAGTCATGCGTCAGTCAAAAATACTGCAAGAGGAGGGTTCTACAGCGGCAAGAAAGCTTTAAAGAGCTTGGCACCCAAATTACTTCTTTTATTCAGCTCAGCTTAAGCTGAATAGTGGTGTGGGCACATGGAATGTGCCCTTGTAGTTTTGGAAGCTAGCTCTCAAGTGTATGCTGTTCAGGATACAACCCACATAGCTAAGGCTACTGCAGAAGTTATCATAATGATGAACATCAAAATGTTGCATAAGGCTACTCTTCATGACAAGAAAGAGATATTCTGAAAACCAAAAGGACTCTAAGATACATGACAACAGAATTTCATACAGTTCTAATGGCTGTTATGTGGCACTAACTCTCAACTCCATAGAAAGGTGAGGATTGTACTACTCACTGGACTCATGCATGTTGCAGTCCTGCAGGAATACACCAATACAACATTACATACAAAATGTAAGAGAAAGAGTAAGTGTTTTAAAGAGAGTGAGGAGATGTCAAGGCTACAACAGATATTGCCACATGGCTTGGTCTGTACAATTATTGAATATATCAAAGAAGATAATGGCAGAACATGACTGAGTTTGTAAAAATGTTAATGTTGATTCTATTTTGAGTCATAAGCAGCTTATAATAAATGGTTGCATATTCCATGTGCTACTGTAAGAATTCCAAGCTGCTGATGTGCCTATGTGCTGTTCACAAGAAAGCATGATATAACCTACTGTCAGAACAGCCTTCTTCAGTGCCCCTCAAGCCCTTTTGTTTCCTTACCTAATAACTATTATTAACCCAAAAGTATTCTCTCAGTTTATAGTCCTGGTAAGATGCGAGTAGGGACGGCATTGCAGGAAGGCAGGGTTGTCATACAAATGAAAGCTGAAACATATTTTGTATATCTACTTAACCTACTGTGACCCCCAGAAAATCAGAGGGAAGGGCTGTACACAGATAAACCATGTTTCCCCTTCTCTGCTGCACATGAACATACCTTTTCCTGACTCCCAGTACAGTTCTTTTTGTATTGGTAACCCAACGCTAGTCCCTTTGAATCCTCCAGAAGTGAGCAGACATAGCAGATTCCCTCCCTTCCTCCATTCCCACACTTCTCAAAGGAAAAAAAAATAGAAGAATATTAGATGCTCAGTCCATAATCACATGGACAACCCTCCTGGATCTTAATCAAGCTCATGTCAATGGTGTCACAGATTAAGATGCTCAGTATACACCTGTGTGCCAGTGTACTGTCAAAACAGCGTTTCCAGCTAAACTATACATTCATGGATAGCAGAACTGACTTGTCACTTGTTGCTTTACATGCAATGATCTGTCACTCACACTATCAGTGGTTCATTGCACTGTCCCACTTAATATATTATATTGCTGGGGCAAAAAGTGGTTCTGTCCTTTAGCAACACCATTAATTGGTAGAAGTTGTGCATATTTACACAGTAGCTCATAGTGGCAGGAGTGTACACAAACTGCGTAGTCAGCACTCACCATTTCTTCAGTTTATATAAGACTCAAAGTCAGTGGTAATATGTACAATTCCATCCAGCAATAGCCAGCATTTAATTTCAGTGCAGCATGCAGATGGGTCTACTACAAGCACCAACATTTCAGGCGCTCAAAATCAACTATCTTGTAACCAGGGACTCAGGTGCCTTGTAACTCATGTGGGCTGCTACATAGGCTTAAACTTGACTAAATGTTCAGGTTCAGGCAAAGTGAGACAGGTGGGCAGAGAGAGAGATAATGAAACTGATGCATGTTACCTAAAGACTGGCTAAGTTTAAGCAAGGTATGTGCAATAGCCACAGAAAGAAACAGGAGGGGGTGGGAGTATAGCTTAGAGCTTCTGGCAACAAATGGGGGTTAGGTTAAGGGTTAAGGGGGAAGCATTTTAGGGTTAGGAAGTAATAGGGGAATTTAGCTTTAAGAAGTGGGAGAGATTTTTTAGGTTTAGGGAGTGGAAAGGAAGTTTAGGGTTAGGAAGTGAGAGTAAAGTTTAAGGTTCAGGAAATTATCAGGGACATTAGGTATATGGAAGGGGAATGGACATTTAGGTTTGGGTAGCAATCAGAGACTTTTGGTTTAAGCAGGGGAGTGGAGTTGTAGGTTTATGGAGCAATTATGGACTTTATGGTAAGAGATTTGGGGGTGTTACTATTAGGGTTAGGAACCATTTAGGAGTTTTATGGTTAGAGTTAGGTCTCTGTTAGGGATATGCATTTCAGCTAGGTCAGGTGGTGGGAGTTCTTGGTAAATAAGCAGGGTCAGGTGGGTAAATGTTAGGGCAATTGCCATTTAAAGAAAATGGCAAACAGCAAATGTGTCGTGAGCAACTAGACACCATGTAGATGGCACCATAACACATCTGCACCAGTCTGATGGAAAAACAGTAGTGACAAACTACAAGCTCTTTGCCGCTGTCCTACAGAATACCCACTTAGTGTGATTTTTACATACTGATTTTGAATCTACAAAGATTCCATATTGGGTAAATGTAATTTTCCTGGCAACAATGTTTGGATAAGTCAAACATACATAAATAAGCTTTAAAACACTTCTTGTCTTATAGGGTGGTCTGCTGTTGTTAAACACCATTTATTTGTGCAGACAATGGTCACGTAGTTCGCTTTCATATAGCACAGTCCACTTTCGTGTTCAGTAGATTATCATGTTATTCATTTTAATGCTACTGCTTCCATTGCAATTTTCCTGATGAGGCTGTGTTTTCACTGAACAAAAAGACAAGTTCAAAATGTTTTCTGCATGTTGAATTAAGTAGTATTTCTGCTGTACAAATTGTTTGAACATTATATGGTGCTAAAAATGAACACGAATTGTCTGCTGACAGTGCAAATCTTTGCATGTGGTCAAAATACAGGATATATAGACCTTCAAGTTTAAATACAGGCATTTTTCTTAACAGGCAGAATTAATTTATGTATATTTTATAAGCCTGTTGAGTCCTGCACAACAAGACATCAGGCCAGGAAATATTTTATTTTCTCTCTCTAGCTTGCATCAACAACTTTCTCGGCTGTTTCTCCTGGGGCACAGCACAGGGGCCATTGGCTCATACCAGAACTAGAATAGAAATTATGGATTTTTCAGAAGCAACATTTTTAAGGTAGTAAGAACACTACTACACATCTCAGATTTAGACTGACATTTAAGTTGCCTTTTTCTGAAAGGTTAACTGGATCTTTCTGTACTAATTATGCGAAAATTAGCAAAGTCAGAAAAGGTCCAGTCTGCAGTGCAAAAGCACTTTCTTCCATGACATTGTATAAGTTATTTAAAGTATCATTTATATAATTCATGAAATATCTGAATGCTCTGTTGTGACAAAAAGTTAAACAATTATCAGCTACATAAATAATGACCTAAGGCGGCCTAATTCCTTGTTATGGCTGTGCAGTTTCCTAAAATAAATAGCAGAACATCCCACTGGCTGCACCTCACACACACACACACACACACACACACACACACACACACACACACACACACACACACACACACACACACACACAATCAAAGTTATTATTCCACTTTGTACCTTCTGTCCTATATCATAAATATGAAGGATTCAAAAAAGACCAGCCTACTTGCCTAGCAATCAACATAATAAACATATTAATTATTTAATTTAAATATATTTAGTAAAGGCTACAGAACAAGGGCCAGGATACAGAAAAGGCAAACTTTGCATCAGGGTCAGCCTTAGGTCAAGTGGTGGCCTAGGCAAAAGGGCTCCACAGCCCCCTTCCACACAACCTGGTGCCCCCAACCTGGTCTATTTACATCATCCAGTTTACTGGAAAAGTGCCCCTGCTAGAGCAGTGACCGACCTTGGTGGCTGCCTAGTTGGCCTATGCCTAAAGCCGGCTATGCTTTGCATAAAACTTCATGTTGTGATAGGTTTTGCTGACAGCTGAAGCAACTATTCATAGCTCTGTAGCCTGGTGCATAAATCAGCTGGAGAAAGGGTTAAATGAAGCCAATTCCAGAGCAAAAAACAAAAACAAGCAAGAAATACAAGTGCTCTTTAAGGACATTCAAAAAGGAAAGGGATATAGTGTACATACGTTAAGCTAATGATTAATATCAAGATATTGCAGAAATTAGACTGTCTTGGACACATAAATCATTGTAACTTCTGCATTTCCTCCATTTGTTCTTTTATGCTTCATCCAACAAGTACTCAAAAGTTTGCTTATATTTTGCACTTTTCTTCTCTTGCTTCGCAAATGAGTATTCAACATAGTTTCCCCTTCACAGTGTGTATGTGCGGAGTTACACAACATACATACATACACAGACACACACACGCACACACACACACACACACATATATATATATATATATATATATATATATATATATATATATATATAATATATATATTATACATACACACACACACACACACATATAAATATATATATATATATAGTTCACTATCAAAAGGTTGAAATTCATTTGGTCTAACGTCCATTTGGTCAACACATTTGGTCGACTAATTAATATTAAGTAGTTCACTTGGTCGACAGACAGTGCTGTCGACCTTATGTTGACAACAGTCAAGGATTTATTCTTGTCAGCACTGTTGTGCAATCCTGGAGTTGTAATATATAAGTAGCAGGGGGGATGTAGGAGGCACAGCCCCCTGCAAAATCACTAGTTTTAGTTTGAGGTGTGTGTCGACTATTTAAATGTAGACATTTTGGCGTCGATATTATGACCTGTCGATGTAATGATTTATATATATATATATATATATATATATATATATATATATATATATATATATATATATATATCTGTATGTATATGTATATATGCACACACACACACACACACACACACACACACACACACACACACACACATACCCTCTGTACAAGAAACAATGAGTTACAAAGATGCTCATGCATTGTGAGAGTACAAAATTAAAGGAGGCCCAGTGTTACAGATACAGGAAAGAACAACAACAAACAAACTGCACAGGTGATAAAGACTTTAACAGGTTTACAGCAGTTCAACAAGGTTTACAGAAAATAACTAAATAAAGAAACATTACATCTTGCTTAAGCAGTAAAGCTTGAAAATATGTTATATGAGGGAAAGGAAAACAAAGGGGAGATGGGCAATGCTGCAGGTTAAAAACAAATGTGTATTAAATGCTTAAGGTAAATGATAGAGATACTAGTAGTAAGCATGAAGATGGTTATGTCTGCTCAGCTGGTAAAAGTACAGTTTTACTAGTCCTACTTACCTGTAACAGTATAAGTTCAAATTCCTCAGTGACATTTTGGGTTATCTGCAAAGGTAACCCAGTACTTGCCAGCTTTTAAAAGCTCAGACTCCCCTCCCTCTCTTCCTGTGACTGCTGATTGGTTCAGCATATCCTGAAAGGGAAGCCTACAGTTGTCACAGGAAGTCAGCTTTCAGCCTTTTTCACTTCCACAAAGAAGGACAGAAACATACCTGAAGCCAAATCATCCAGCAGGAGTAAATTTGCAGTCATTCACAATACCATATAAAAAAGAAATCCAACAACCAAATCAAAGAGTTTGAAGTCCACCTCAACTGTGCATAATCTGTGGTGAGGTCATAGCCGGCCTTAGGCATAGGCCAACTAGGCAACCACCTAGGACGCTGCTCTAGCAAGGGCGCTTTTCCAGTAATCTGAATGGTGTAGGTAGACCAGGTTGGGGGCACGGAGTGGTGTGGGGGGTGGTGTCGAGCACTTTTGCCTAGGGCACCAGTTGACCTAAGGCCAGCAATGAGTAAGGTGGGTGGCTGTTGACACGTAACCATTGAAGAATTCGAACATCTGCTGTTACAGATAAGTAGGACTTATACAACAGTATTATGTTGATCATTCCCACTGCCTCAGTGGCATTTTAGGTAGACTCCCAAAGCTTACCGTATCAGGGAGGTGGAAGGATAAAGATCCAGGAGCCCCTGAAGAAGGATGCTAGCAAAGCCTGCTCTGAACCTTGAAAAGGAATGCAGTTTGTAGTATTTTGTGAATATATGAACAGAGGGACAAGTTGCTGTCTCTAGAGTGCTTCTGGAGTCCACACCTTTGCAATACACTTTTGAAGAGGATAAAGCCAAAGTTGCATGTACCTTAACCCTGCCTGGAAAAGATTTACCATAGTGGGAGTAACAGAAAATAGCAGAGAACAACCATCATGCAATAGTTTCCTTACAGACAGGTTAACCTTTTTAAGCCCCCATACAGGGGACAAAAAGATGTTCAGCATTTCTAAAGGGCTTTGCTAGGTCAAGATAGTACCTCAGCTGTTTGGGTGTATCTAAGCTATGTAGAATCTTTTCTGTCTTGTTTTTTTAGATCAAGATAGAACACTGGGATATTGATGGCTTAATTCAAGGTAAACTCAGAAATAACTTAAGGCATGACTGACGGATTAGTGCTTAACACAACCCTGTCCTTGTGAAAGGTCAGATAGGGTTGGCCCACCATGAGATCTTGCAGCTTGAAGACTCACATTGTAGATGTCAAAGCAATGAGTGAAACAGTCTTCCAAGTAATGAACTATAAATCAGCCTGAGAGGTAGGTTCAAATGTAGGTAAGGTCACTTTTTCAAGAACAAAGATGAGATCCAAGGGAGGAGGAATTTGTTTTTGAGGGGGTCTCATGTGCAACACAACTTTCATAAAGTGTTTGATCACAAAAAGAGACAAAAGAGGGGATCCATTGGGCAGACAAGCTGAGATTGCCACAAGATGCACTTCGATAGAAGCATGTGACAAACCATCCCTAACTAGCTCACACTAATATTTCAGGTCCAGAGAGGACAAAACCATTTCAGGACCTCTGTTACTGGCTAGGCACCACCTAGAAAACCTCTTCTACTTGTAAATGTAAGATTTTCTAGTTACAGGCTTTCTTGTGTCTTTAAATACCTGCTGTACATTGTCATGGAATAAGTGCCTAAATGTATCAACATAGAATCACCCAGACTGTCTGAGGAAATATACAAGGCCTGAAGAGTCAGAGAATGTTGTAGACCCCAGCTCCCAGGCTATCACTGCCAGTCGGAAAGAGGGTATGACTTTCCATCCCCTTACTTTTTCAGATGCCACATCATGGTATTCTTATCTGTCACTACCAGAACAGGACCCAGAGGCCATAAGTAGTGAAGAACTTTTAAGGCATGAATCACTGCCAACATCTCATTTATGTGCTTTGTATGTCCTAAGGAACCCGCAAGCCTTCAACTTGAAATCCCATGGAAACTGTTACCCAAGCAAAATCTGAAATGTCCATATGGACAGATTGGACCAGGGTATGAACAGAGAAAGGGCGACCTGGATTCAGGGACAGTTTATCCCCCTAACACTGCAGTTCCTGTTTCACAAATCCCAGTACTGGTGCCTGGATATCCAAGGGATGAAGGCACTGGGTCCAACAATTCTTCAAGTACCACTGAATTTTTCTCATGTGTAGTCTGGAAATGGTATCATGAGGATCACTGATGCCATGAGGCCTAGCATTTTGAGAAGCTCTTCTCACTGAGACCATGTCCAGAAGAGAGAAATCCAAGAAAATGGCCTGATAAGTCAGAACTTTGTCTTCTGGCAGGAAGGCTATTGTTTCTATCCAAAACCCCAGGAAAACAGTTCTTTGACAGGGTGTAAAGAATGCTCCTTTTTGGTACCAAAAAGATTCTGGAGTAATATCCTGTGACTTTGTGTATCTCAGGTACTGGTTCTAGAACCCCTGCTTCTACCATGTGATTGAGCACTGGAGGAAACAGCTCTGTCTGATCTGGTGGGTGTGGGGAGACTCCACTGAAAAGAGGAGTATTTTCTATCCACTGTCCCCTGTGTCACATCCATAGTGTTGAGGTCTGATCACAAAGCTGTCTCATTTTAAATAAAAATCAATGTGGAAAACCTAGCAAAACCTTTTACTTTTAGAAACTATTCTAAAGCAAACTACATCCTATTAAGTATAGGTTCATAGGTTCATAGGTTTATACTAGGCTATCTGCCCTAAGGCATTTATAAGCCTAGCCCAAATTTTTGTGGCTTACGCCACCCCTTATATGAAAAAATACTGTGCCCATTAGTTTGTTGTGCCTCTGTTCAGCAGTGACACAGAGATGATTCCCGGGGTAAACCTATGATCTCCCATCCACAGGTCTAGATCAACGGTTTATCAAAATTCAATGCCCCACCCAACCTAGAGTTCACAACAGCCTATGCAGAATTAGTCACAAAAACACTGTACAAAAATGTAAATGGCTACATAGAGGTAGCTGTGTCTACCAGATGTAAACCCAAAATAAACCCCCAAAACAAACCACACTGGAGGAATCCTAATCTTAAAAGGGTATATAACAAAAGGAAAAAAGTCATGGTCATAATCAGAAAGAGCAACTCTCAAAATGACAAGAGCTCACTGATAAAAGTAAAGAGGAAACTAAGACGAATAAATAAATCCAACAAGGACAATTATGATGTCAGGATAGCTTCTCAAGCTAAAGACTACCACAAGGCCTTCTACAGCTATGTCTGAAACCTCCAAGGTAGCACACATCCTTCAGTGAGCAAAGTGACACAGCAAATCTGCTGGACAACAAAATTCAATTCAACCTCTACCTCCCTACTCCCCCTGCCACCCCTTGTAAAATCCCTACCAGCTTAGCCCCTCAAAGTCTAAAAACACAGCCTCAATGGGGCCTAACAATATCCCAGGCTGCCTCCTAAATAGCCTGAAACATGACCTTCCAGGACTACTTAAGTCAGTTTTCAACTGCAGCCTCAAAATAGACTACATAACAAGCAAATGGAGGATGGCAAAGGTTATCCCCTTCACAAGGATGGACCATCAACTGACCCCAATAACTACAGACCCATTAGCCTGACTAGTCTAATATGCAAAGGAAGGAAGAAAGGCCATGCCTACTTAACCTGGTAGATTTCTTTGAGAAGGTCACCAAGACAATGGATGAAGGGAAAATAGTGCCTACAGCCTACCTAGTCCTGTCTAAGGGATTCCACACAAAACCTCACTCAGTTATTGTGGACAAACTCACTGAAATAAACATAAATCCCTATACAACTTGCTGGATTGCCAGCTGGCTCACAGACAGGAACCAGTAAGTCAGGATTGGTGAGACCACTTCCACCAAGTAGAAGGTCACATGTGGAGAACCACAGGGCACTGTGCTGGACTCACTCCAATTTGGCATCTAGTTCTGTGAGGTCAAGACTAATGTGAACTGCATCTGGCTCACCAAGCTCACATACGAATGCAAAGTGGGAGCTGTCATAAATTCCCCCATGACACTAATATCCTACAGGAGGGTCTAACACAGACAAATGACTGGTGCCAAAACCACAGATTAAAACGTAATGTTAAGAAGTGCATTACAGTGTCTTTTGGGAAAACCTCTACCCAGCCAAATTACCCCATAGATAAGACAACCTAAAGGATTGACCCGGTAGTTAAAGGTATGGGAACATATCTACACAGTAATCTGGCATCTGACCAATACGTAGCCAAGGTAGTAAGAAAATCATTCTATGTCACCCAGCTTATAAGTAAGGTTATAAAATCCATGTCCAAGGAAATTACAGTACCACTCTTCTCGTCCCTTATCAGACCCATCACTGAGTACAATGTCCCCTTAGGCATGTACCTGACTAGGGATATGCAGCAGCTGGAACATCCACAGAGGTTCCTCACCAAGAGAATGCAGGATATTAGCACACTGTCCAGTACATATCACCTTAGAGCCCTGTCTCTATACCCTGTCTCCTACAGGCTGCTGAGAGGTGATCTGTGTTTGATATAGAAAGCATCCTTAGATCCAGCCCTGATGGAGGTTTTGCACATCCATAAAATGAGCAGCACCAGAAACACTAGATCTAGGGGATTTTAACTTTGCTTGTGACATAAATAGAGCATGCTGGTGAGACAAATATGTGACTCAAAGGATCCACATGCTCTGGAATAGTCTCCCCATCTATGTGAAGCAGAGCCCATCCCTAAGTCTATTCAAATGTAACCTTGAACACTGGATGGGAAATCCCAAATTCATCTCCGGGCAGGCTCCCATCTCTCTTTTAGACAGAGGCTGACAGTAAATATTCCCTGATAAATAGGATGGATAATCATAAATGCATCCCTAGGCTGGCCCCCATGTTTCTTATAAACACAGGCCAATGGTAACCATTCCCTAACTTATATACCTTCACATATCTTTTTAGCAACCTCATAACTAACATACCCCCCAATTAAGACACAACATATTACCAGGGAATGCAACTGGTTTGGATTGCATGGCTAGTCTTATAAAGGCCCTGGTGGTCATTAGTCTAGTATATCTCATTAACCCCTATGTGGTGTGGAATGTCACCCCTCTCACAGCATACAGACATACTTGCATTCCAGAGAATTTCTGAAAAAGAAACAACTGAAAAAGCAAAATATAATTCAGTCTTTCTACTGTGGGACATCCTAGGTCAATAAGCTTAGTGTCATTGTATTAATAACTGCTAGCCCTTTCTAATGCTGCTTATTGTAAGCTGATAAGTCATTTAGTTATAGTAGTTAGACCCAGGAAAAGTCTGGACACCATAACGAGGTATGGGTATTAACTGGAAGTATACAAGAAAGTGCTATAGGCTTGAATGAAATATACATATGAACCTAAGTGTATCCTCTAAGGAAATCCAACATTTTCTCTCAGCCTCTTTAGGGGAATGGTAGAATAGAAACTGGTATCCTGCATGCAGCTTTATAAATATCTTCCAAGGCCAGTAAAAGGGGTGATAGCCACAGAATTGGGCATCTCATCCTCTATATGGTCATATACCCTGTCTAGCTCTGGGACAGTTCCCAAATGCTCCCAATCAAAAACATCACTTACTCTGAAAATCATCCAAGGAAACGTGAACACCTGTTCAGACTTAAGCTCAGGTTCACCTTCCAAGTAATCAGACTGACTGGACTCTAGTGTCAACTAAGAAATTACCACCTTCTTTATCACATTCCTCATCTTTCTCTGAAACAACAGAAAAGTCTCTAACCAAACTAGTACTACAGCCATGTATGCAACACAACCATCAGAAGTAGCTGCCTACAGAACACTCTTAGCCAAAGAAACCACGTCAGCCCTATAAACAGCTATAATCTGATTATCAGCTGTATAATAACGCTTCTGTTCCTTTTTCTTGTGAGCTTCCCTACTAGATAAAATATCTGGGGACAGAGTACTATGTTTGGCAAGGGGGTCTCTTACCGTGAGCTACTTGTGCACCTAAAGGGTTTGGTTCTCCTATACAGCATACCGCTCAACCTCCTAGATCAAGAAATCTGGACAAAGCCACAAATAATGAGGGGACAAAGGCCCAAAACCAGGGACACTTTTTAACTATTGCTAAGACAAACTTAAAAAGTTGATAGAATAAGAGCTTTTTGCATTGGCATGACTTTTCTGAAGAATATGAAGTCTGAAACTCAAATTTCTGCCATTATTTTCTGCATTCAGTCCTCAGTGATTTGTAAGTGACTGTCCAGAAAAACACAATTTTATGAGAAATAGACAAAAAATATGAGGCAGAAATCTGGATAGCGGAGAGATATTCCTGCACCAGGTACTAGAAAAGCCCTGGAAGATAACTCTAACCTCTACAGTGGCCAGCAAAGCTACACTAGAGGGAGATGAGGTGAAAGGTAGGTCGTCTGTGGAACAAGCAGTGGCCCTAATAGAACCACTAACTGCAGGCTGAGGCATATTTTTATTTTGTTTTTTTCTTTTTAGGAGCAACCAGATTTAATTTACAGGGTACTAGAATTAGGATCTATCAAGTTAGGGGAGAGAACACCAGACAGAATGATAAACTGACAAAACTGAATAATATATCACAATTAGCACTTAAAGTTACTAGTAATAAGCATGTCGCCACCCATCTAAACTCTTCCAAACTCTGTTATCACCACAAAAAAATACTACTAAAATGTGTTCAGAATTCATTTACAACTGACAAATGTTAAACAATTCCAGTACAAAAAGTCCTAACACCAGAGCAAACAATGTGTCAAACCAGTCCTAAAATTAGCTGCACACACTTTGTTTATTTGTGTCTTTCGGCTGTTCCCGGTTAGGGGTTAACCATGTTAAATTGCCATAAAATAACATTTAATAGCAATTTAAACTTTATTTTCTTGTCATAGTACAATCTCCACAGTACATTCCAATAACTTCATTCTTGTTAAAATTGTGATCCCATGTTAAAAATACATAGAGCAGACTCATACATATACTAAATGTATAAAAGCTGAAACAAATCCAAGTTCTGCAATGCATTTTTGACAAAGGATGAAAATAAAGCAGGGTAGCAACAGTAAATAAACTCATCTAGTGTCTAGAAGCACACATACACACTAAACTTCTAAGAGAAATACTGAAAATGCCATCAGAAACAGTAAAACAACCATTTGTCAAACATAGAACCCAAATAAACATATACAAGCAGAAATTCCCACAGGAATTACTGTAAACATTGACAGAAATAAAATATTAGAAAAAAATATACATTTATACATATGTGTATAATATGTATATGTATGGCTCTATGTAGCGTTGTCGCCTCACAGTAAGACGCTGACCGGTTCGACTCTCAGCTAAAGCGTCTCCTGCGTGGAGGCATGCGTGAATGGGCGTACCTTCATTGAAGGTTGTGCGTTAGGGCTGGCAACTCAGCACGTAAAAATCAACTGCCAATTATTAGCGGACCGGAGTTCCACTGTGGCAACCCCTAACCGGGAAAAGCCGAAAGACACAACAACATGGATCTATATCACATGATTGTGTTTTCGGAAACTAGAAATTCATATGGACGAGACCATATGATTAAGTTTCAGAAAAAAAAAAAACATAAAAAAAAAAAAAAAAAAAAAAAAAAACACCCACACCCCCTGCAAATTATATACACCAACTAAAAGACTGCACTGCAGTGAAGAAAAGGGTAAATTTCCCAATCCTC